>NC_057807.1:328302835-328507930 GCF_018294505.1 Triticum aestivum | reverse complement strand
CACACACACTAAGACTCCATCTCTCTCTCTCACACATACACACACACACACAAACTAAGACTCCATCTCTCTCTCTCTCTCTCACACACACCACACACTAAGACTCCATCTCACACACACATGCTCTAGGCGGAGCATTTGTTCCTACCACCCTTCATCCAACCTTCCCCGTATGATAAACAATCACCTTTATTTACTTGCATAACATGGACAAATTCCACTTTACTTTAGTAGTCAGCAAACTTATCATCTGTACCCTTATAAAAAATGAGTTGGCGATGATGGTGTGCCTGCTATCTTGTAATATAGACCGTATGATCTATATCTTCCGGATAGAAAGCAAACTATGATAATTTTACAAAAGATACCCGCACCTCTCTCCACATCATTATCTCCCGCAACCTCATTGCTCAGCAATTAAAAAAGGAATAAGTCTCTGGAACAATCTAGCATGCATGGTGGCCGCTGCCGCCTGCCGGCACCGTCCATCCCCATGCCTCCGCCCATTCCGACCACCAGTCACCACTACGCTCCACTCCTCCTCGCCTTATCTCTCATCTTTCATTTTTTTGATGACATTCTCGAGATACCAGTTTTCCGATAAAATTCTCGAGATATCATTAGTTTTTACACATGGGATTATTCCTGCATGGGTCAATCACAACAGGTGTTTTGTAAAAACATGCATATTGATGTTCCGTGCAATGCACGAGAATCTTGCTTGTAATTATATAACGCAAATCACGAGCAGGAAGTGACATTTTTTTGACACAACCACTGAGGGAGTCCTGGATTAGGGGGTCTCCGGACGGCCGGACTATGACCTTTGGTCGGACTCCCGGACTATGAAGATACAAGATTGAAGACTTTGTCCCGTGTCCAGATAGGACTTTCCTTGGCGTGGTAGGCAAGCTTGGCGATATGATATGAAGATCTCCTCCCATTGTAACCGACTCTATGTAACCCTAGCCCTCTCCGGTGTCTATATAAACCGGAGAGTTTTTAGTCCGAAGAACGGACAACAATCATACCATAGGCTAGCTTCTAGGGTTGAGCCTCTCTGATCTCATGGTAGATCAACTCTTGTACTACCCATATCATCAATATTAATCAAGCAGGAGTAGGGTTTTACCTCCATCGAGAGGGCCCGAACCTGTGTAAAAACATTGTGTCCCTTGTATCTTGTTACCATCCGCCTAGACACACAGTTCGGGACCCCCTACCCGAGATCCGCCGGTTTTGACACCGACATTGGTGCTTTCATTGAGAGTTCCTTTGTGTCGTCACCTTTAGGACCGATGGCTTCTTCGATCATCAACCATGACGCGGTCCAGGGCGAGACTTTTCTCCCCGGACAGATCTTCGTATTCGGCGGCTTCGCACTGCGGGCCAATTCGCTTGGCCATCTGGAGCAGATCGAAAGCTACGCCCCTGGCCATCAGGTCAGGTTTGGAAGTTTAAACTACACGACCGACATCCGCGGGGACTTGATCTTCGACGGATTCGAGCCACGGCCGAGCGTGCCACACTGTCACGATGGGCATGATCTAGCTCTGCCACCGGATAACGCCCAGAGCGCCGCTCGGGTGCCCACTCCGACCATTAGCTTGGAGCCGACTGCGCCAGTCGGGGACGGACGGTTGGACGCCGCCCCAGGAGCCGCAATCTCTATGGTGATAGAGCCGAATACCAACCTAGTCCTTTGCGAGGCCTGTGACTCCAAGGTACCGAACTCCTCTCCGGACTCCGAATCCTCCGCACCCCTTCCGATCGAGCCCGATTGGGCCCCGATCATGAAGTTCACCGCTGCGGACGTCTTTCAGTACTCGCCCATTGGCGATATCCTGAATTCACTAAAGTCTCTCTCTTTGTCAGGAGAGCCCTGGCCGGACTATGGTCAGCAAGGTTGGGATGTGGACGATGAAGAAATTCAAAACCCACCCACCACCCACTTCATAGCCACAGTCGACGACCTAACCGACATGCTCGACTTCGACTCTGAAGACATCGACGGTATGGACGCCGATGAAGGAGACGACCAAGAACCAGCGCCTATAGAGCGCCGCACAATCGCCTCATCACACGATGTATACATGGTGGACACACCTAAAAGAAGCAACGTCGAGGATCAGAAGGGCACAACCAGGGATCGTTCCCTCGAAAAACAATCAAAGCAGCGGCATAAGCGCCGCGCCAAGCCCCACCTCGACAGAGACCCAGCCATGGAGCAGGGTGAATCAATGGAAGACGAACACGCCATCGAGCAACCGTCCAAATAGGGCGGACAGACCGAACAATCCGTCCCCAGCAAAGATAATAGTCCGGACGACCTCACGCCGGACAAGTCACTGGAGCACCAGAACCTCCACCAAAGGCTCGTCGCCACTGCGCATAGCCTAAAAAGCAGAAGCGGAAGCTCAAAACAGCGGAAGATGCAATGAGAATAAGATGGAGCAAAGTACTGAATACCGCACACAAGTATGGCAATAGTCATCACACAAAGAGCTATCCGAAGCGGAAATTACTACCGGAATTTGATGAAGAGGCCCTAGAGCCCCCACAATCAAAAAACAAGGAAGTCACCAGGTCAGATAGACGACCCCATGATCGACCTCAGCCAACAAAGGGCGCCGCATTCAATGCGGCATGCGATCCGCCCAAGGATTCGCATCAGAAAACCGGTCCAACCAGATCCATCTACGGGCCAAGAAAACAAGCTGCATTGAGCAATGCAACGCAAAAAATATCCGAACATCGCGGCACACCTACATACAGGGGCGCCGCACATCCCCTATGTTTTACCGATGAGATAGTGGATCATGAATTTCCGGCGGGATTCAAGCCCGTAAACATAGAAGCGTACGACGGAACAACAGACCCTAGAGTCTGGATCGAGGATTATATCCTCCATATACACATGGCCAGAGGAGATGACCTTCATGCCATAAAATAGTTACCCCTTAAGCTCAAAGGGCCAGCCTGGCATTGGCTTAAAAGCCTCCCCGAAAACACCATGGGAAGTTGGTAAGAGCTCGAGGATGCTTTTCGGGCAAATTTTCAAGGGACCTATGTCCGACCCCCAGATATAGACGATCTGAGTCATATAACTCAACAAGCCGGAGAGTCAGCCCGGAAACTCTAGAACATATTTCTTACTAAAAAGAATCAGATAGTCGACTGTCCGGACGCCGAAGCCCTAGCAGCTTTCAAACATAGCGTCCGAGACGAATGGCTCGCCAGACACCTCGGCCAAGAAAAGCCAAGAACAATGGCCGCATTAACAAGCCTCATGACCCGCTTTTGTGCAGGAGAGGATAGCTGGTTGGCAAGAAGCGGCACCAGCGACCCGAATGCGTCCGAACTCAGAGATGGAAACGGGAAACCACGCCATAACAGAGAACAGCGCCGGATCAACGACAACAGCCCGATGAGCATGGCAGCCAACACCTGATTCAAATGCTCTCGGCAAAATCAGAAAAAGCCGCCCCCAAAGATGACAGGGACGAGATATCTAACCTCAACAAAATCTTGGACAAAATATGTCAGATCCACAGTACTCCCGGCAGACCTGCAAACCACACCCACAGAGATTGTTGGGTCTTCAAGCAGTCCGGCAAACTCAACGCCGAACACGAGGGGCTCGACACACCAAGCGAGGATGACGACGCACCCCACAAGCAGAACACCGGAGAACAAAAGAAGTTCCCACAAGAAGTCAAAACAGTAAATTCACTTCAGGTGACAAAAGGGAAAAACCAGAACGACGCCTATGAAGATACGCGCCATACGGCCTGCCGTAGAGGAGCACCGCTGCTGGTTGTTACAACCAATCACCTTCGATCATCAGGATTACTCCAGAGGTATCCAGAATGTAGGCTGGACTGCCTTGGTCTTGGATCCGATTATTGACGGACTCTAGTTTACACAAGTCCTAATGGACGGCGGCAGTGACCTAAACCTGTTATATCAGGACACAATCCGCAAACTGGGGGTAAACCCAACAACAATTCTCCATGGCAACACTTCCTTTCAAGGAATCACGCCGGGCCCAGATACCCAGAGTATGGGTTCCCTTTCGTTAGAAGTCATGTTCGGCTCACCCGACAACTTCTGAAGCGAAAAGCTAACCTTCCACATTGCCCCATTCATAAGTCGCTATCAAGCGCTACTGGGACGTGAAGCTTTCGCCCGCTTTAACACAGTACCGCATTATGCATCCCTTACATTCAAAATGCCCGGTCCACGAGGCATCATTTCATTAAAGGGAAATATCAATTGATCCTCGAAGTACGGATAATGGTGCGGCCGCCTTGACAGCCGCACACTAATCCAGCTTCACTACCCCGAACATGGTTCGACAAGTCCAGCGTAAATATACAAAGGCCTAATAGCCGCACAACCCTGTACAAGGGGCTCCGCGTGTTTACACCAAGAGACAATACGGCCCAATCTTACTCATGCATCTGTGTTATATTTTGTTTATTCTAATATAGATTTCTCGCACGACTATTTTTCACTAAGTACCTCTCTTTCGCAGACAAACACCATGCTACGCCCGACCAGGATACGGCACAACGGAGACACAGGCGCAGACGTGTAGTAGGGACCCGTTCTAAGGATTCTCTTCAGATTAAGACCCTGCGTAAACCTTTTGTACTATCTCTTGTTGATAACATCCCCCGGTTTTCACTATAACCAAGGAGGAGGCTGGCGTCTTGGCATGTGGCCTCGCCAGACTTTTGCACGTACCTGGACACCAGGGGCTTTTTTACCAAAGGGCTCTTGTTCGGCCCGTCTTCATAAAGACCGAATACCTTAGGGAGTGTTCGGCGTCGCGAGTTTGGCCTTATATGCATCAGCTCCGAATCATGTCTTTGGTCAAATGTTGGGTTTGCCCGGCTCCTGTTTTTTGCTGCCTTACGTTCCGCTCTATCGGCTAAGGCGGCACCAGGAGAACTACTGCATTGTGCCCCGGTTCGGCCAGGCGAGCACCTTAGTAGAGAAAGCCGAAAACTGACTGTCATGATATAGCGAGAGACTGGTCAACCACTCAACGACTTTCGGAATCTTTAGGATTCCTCTACATTAACGAAGGGCCGCTTCCCGGTCGGGCACACACGCGCCCCGAATTCGGGCGAGCGCGGTGCCCCTAGGGGCTATTCAGTAGCCCCACTATCAAACTCCTATGGCTAAGTGAAAGTGATAAAGCATTATAGTCCGGTTGCCTAGTTCGCTGTGCTATCACCTCCTTTATAGGACCAAGACGTTGGATTAAGTGTGAAAAGGCGCGCTTTTGCGAACACACCCGCATTATGTGCATGGGGGCTGAAGCCAACGACTGTCATCTTTCAGGCTATATACACATATACATTAACGGCCGCACAGGAGGCATTATAATTCTTGCAAGCACAAGTATAAAAAGCTTTTATATTCTAGCAAAATATTTATTTTACAATAGCACATGCTATTCGAACACAACATCCTTCGAGCACTGCGCCTCTATTAAACGAGCGCCATGAAGAACTTCCTCAAAGTAGTGCTTGGCAGGTACTCGGCTTTCGTCCGAATCCCGGGATGCAATAACACTAGCCTTCATATCCGCCCAGTATGTTTTGACACGGGCAAGATCCATCTGTGCACCCTCTATGCATGCTGACCTCTTCATTGCATCAACATGCGGCACCGAACCAAGGAACTGCTGCACCAAGCCAAAATAACTCTTCGGCTCTGGCTTCTCCGGCCACAAACGACTCGCAACATACCTCATGGCGAGTCCGGATAACCTGTTCAGCTCCGCCCAGGCGGCCAAACGGTCGGATACCAAAAGTGGACGTTCTGGATTGTGGAACTGCGACCAAAAAAGCTCTTCCAATCCATGGTCACCTCGACCCCGGAAGTGTTCGGTCGCGTCTGCCTCACTAGCTGCCAAATCCAGATAAGTGTTTTCCGCACTCCACTGCCGGTCTAACGGAGCATACTCAGCCGTGATATCTCCGGCCTGACGTAGCTCTTCCTTCATAGCTCTCATTGCAGAGCGAGTATCCTTGGCCTCGGCAGTGATCTTTTCAAGATCCTTCTGAGCCGCCTTATCTCCTTGTTCAAGAAATTTACAGCGGTCGGCAGCATCCTTCAATTTTATAGCCATCTCGGCTATAACTTTCTTGCTATGGCAGTGAGCAGCCTGTTCGGCTCTTAGCTCTTCAGCCGCCTTAACGGCAGCCGCATCACTTTCACTTTCTTGCTCCTTGGCTCGGGCAAGTTCCGCCCGAAGGTTCTCCACAGCAGCAACACCATCTACATTAAGCACATATCTTATAAGGCACGAGCACCAAACTCCTCTTATCAGATGTCTTTGGAACATATCTTGTGCCCCATCTAGCCTCTTATTTACAAGCGCGATGTCGGCATCCGCCACGTCAAGTTGCCGCTTTAGCTCGGCAGATTCATCAGTCCGGCTAGCCACCGAACGCCTCGCCACCTTCATAAAATAGGTGACATACTATACCTGGGGTTATGATCCTCTGTGCGCCGTCACTTTTGACGACACACTGAGTCTCAGGGCCTACTATTTATACAGGGCGCATTTTATATGCGGCTCTACCAAAAGGTACACCTTTTTACGTACCTCAAAGCCTATCAGTAAACTCCTGGCGGCCTAGTACAGTCCGCTTTCCACGGATTAAATCCTTCCAATCACCGTGTTCATCAACATACGGTGTTCTTCTGAGATGGACGCTCGCCCGAGCAGATCTTTCAGCCCCTCCGACCGCGCACCAAAGGGTGCCGGACTAGCCTGACGACCTTTTTCAGGGGCCGGACCTGGAAAAACCCTCCGAGACGACACCTCGGGGTCGCCTGCCTCGTGAGACAGTGCAACAAGGGGAGGCATTTCGGTCTCCATCATCTCCGGATGAAGATCCCCTGAAGATGAGCTCTGCTGAGAAGGGTTGAGATCCGAACTACAAGGTAATACTTCGGTTATCTTCCTCAGAAATAAAACAGGAATGCCACTCATTTTGGAACCCCTCTCTTTACTTACGGCTCGGGGGAGAGCCGATCCCCTTGAGGGCGCAATACGGCCGGGGCATTCTCCGGCGCCGGACCCTCTGGCAAAGATTTCTTCCCCCGTTTTGAGGCCATACCCTCCGGGTCTTCAGAGGCAGTCCTTTTCTTTCTCTGGTCGGGGGAATTTTCGATTCCTCCCTTCCTAATAGCCTCCTTCGCGGAGGCGGTAGCTCCTTGGTTCCTGCCTTCGCCTTCTGCCAAAAGCACGACCTCCAGCATCCTGGTTAACACGGGATCCGGCACGGTCTCAGGCAAGGGGGTTGGACACCTGATAAGCTTTGCCTTCGCTATCCACTCCTGTTCAAAGGATAGCTCTGTTAAGGGTAATTTTATGATGAAAATACGGATGGCGTGTCCAAATACGGGGCTACTTACTTGAGCATCCGGGCAATTGCAGCTCAGGCCTGCGTCCTCGGACAAGTCCGGATACCTTGCTTCTGATCCGAAGAACAATTTGTACATCTCCACGGGCGTCGTGCCCATAAAGTGTTGGAGGACTCGCGGTCCCTCTGGATTAAATTCCCACAGGCGGAGAGGGTGACGTTTGCAGGGCAGCGTGCGGCGAATCAGCATAACTTGCGCCACTACGGTCAAGTTGATATCTCTTTCTAGGAGATCTCGAATGCGGTCCTGCAGCAAGGGCACGTCTTTGGACATCCCCCAGATAAGCCCTTCATTGACCCATGACGCTAGCCGTGGTGGGGGACCTGAGCGAAAAGCGGGTGGCGCCACCCATGTGGTGCCCCTGGGGGCTGTGATGTAAAACCAGTCCCGTTGCCATAAGCCGAACTCCTCTTGGAAAGAGCCCTCGGGCCATGGATCATCGGCCATCTTGCTTATGATAGCTCCTCCGGACTCAGCGTGCTGCCCCTCGATCATCTTCGGTTCCACTTTGAAGGTTCTCAGCCACAATCCGAAGTGAGGAGTAATATGGAGGAAGGCCTCACACACGACAATGAACGATGAGATTTGGAGGATGGACTCCGGAGCTAGGTCGTGAAATTCCATCCCGTAATAAAACATAAGTCCCCTCATGAAGGGATCAATTGGGAAACCTAGCCCCCGAAGGAAGTGAGATGTGAAGACCACGCTCTCATCGGGCTGGGGAGTGGGAATGACCTGCCCTTGAGCAGGCAGCCTATGCGAGATTTCGCCGGTCAGATACCTGGCATCTCTCAGCTTTCGCACGTCTTCTTCCGTAAAGGAGGAAGGCATCCACCGGCCTTGAAGGTCGGAGCCAGACATCATCGAAGGTCCGAAGCACCTAAAGCTGGAGCTCTGGATGTTGGAACTCAAGGCGAGGGGCGGATTCGATTGAGTTAAAAGGAGTCGAGCCTTGGTCTCTTTATAAAGAGGTTGAATACCAAGAGCCCTCCCCGTAACCGTTTGGGACTCGCTTTCAATTAGGGAGTCATACCAAAGGCACGGTTGGGTTACCCACGCTCGTATTGATGAGAATCCCGGAATAAGGGGACACGATCTCTGCTTTGACAAGACGTGCCAGGGAAACCGCCTCGCTGAACGCGCTGAGGTGGAACAGTAAAACGATTCGAATAAAGGCTTGGCCGTGGCGTGATGTCACGCTGCGGAGTACGTCAGCAGATTAGATTTGTGCAGATATTATTCTCTCTACGGTGGCATGTGGAACTTATTTTGCAAAGCCGGACACTATCCTTGTGTTCAACATCTTCTATGGAGTATTCGGAGGAGGAACCCGCCTTGCAATGTCGAAGACAATTTGCGCGCCGGACTCGCCGTCATTGAAGCCTGGTTCAGGGGCTACTGAGGGAGTCCTGGATTAGGGGGTGTCCGGACGGCCGGACTATGACCTTTGGCCGGACTCCCGGACTATGAAGATACAAGATTGTAGACTTCGTCCCGTGTCCGGATAGGACTTTCCTTGGCGGGAAGGTAAGCTTGGTGATATGATATGAAGATCTCCTCTCATTGTAACCGACTCTATGTAACGTAGCCCTCTCCGGTGTCTATATAAACCGGAGAGTTTTTAGTCCGAAGGACGGACGACAATCATACCATAGGCTAGCTTCTAGGGTTTAGCCTCTCTGATCTCGTGGTAGATCAACTATTGTACTACCCATATCATCAATATTAATCAAGCAGGAGTAGGGTTTTACCTCCATCGGGAGGGCCCGAACCTGGGTAAAAACATTGTGTCCCTTGTCTCCTGTTACCATCTGCCTATACGCACAGTTCGGGACCCCCTACCCAAGATTCGCCGGTTTTGACACCGACAATCACGTTAACATGGCCACGTAAATCACTAGCTAAAGTAAATACCATTATACTTATATCCCGATGCAATAGGTTGAGTACATGTCCGAAGAGTAGAGTCGCACAGACGCACTCTGTCTCTTAGAATCTCTCACACACACACACACCAGTTACGTGACGCCCGATTAAGCACACACGTATGTTAAAATTTGTGCACCCGCGGGTACACGTGATGCTGCGCATTTATTTAAGCCGGAAGGCGAACCCAAACAGTAGCTGCATTCATTCCCCTCCCGCCGCCTCTTCTCTGGTCACCGTCGCCCGGTAGCCATGGGCCGACCGAAGGTAACAACATACGCCATACTCCCGCCGGAGTGATGCTTTAATATGGAAATTTTAGTGGTCATGCATGCATCTTTTTGTGCTAGCACTCCTATATAAGGGTTGACCGGTCGCTTCTCGCAGATGTGCGCGGGCGGTGGAAGAGGAAGGAGAAGGGAAGCGGGCTGTGGAGTAACGTTTTTTACCACAATTTCTTAGGAAACTAAGTGCAATAATTGAGTAGTTTTTCAAACTACCAGTACTACACCTGAAACGGTTCAAAACCTATAGTCCCTTGCCAGCGCGCACTTCCCGCGTGAAATGGTCAGCGTCGCCCTAGAGCGTCAGTGCCGCATTAATGCCCGACCAGAGCGGAGGCCCTCTCACTGGCGTCGGCTTTGAAGTGGCGCGACGGGCGAGAGAGCGCCGCTTCCCGGTGCACGCGACTGCTCCGCATCGAGACTGGCCATAGGCCCTGTTTGGATCCATGGGTTAGAGTTAGTTTGAGCTAGTTGGGGCTGAAATAGCCCTAAAGTATCGAAGAATGAGGGTTTAAATTGGAGCAAGGTGCACCGAACCCACCAAAAAAAAACTATCCCACCCAAGAGGTGCTAACTGGACATAGTCCTCATTGGGACCACTGAAAAATCACTTTTCTCTCTCCATCAAGTGCATTTATTGTGAATCTAACCCTATCACCCAAACACCTCTTTGGCTACAGTTAGTTCAGGGTTAGTCATGAGTTAGTCTAACCTCTAGCTAAGTTAGAGTATCAAACAGGAGCAGTATAGGACATGCAAGTTGCTCAAAGCATACAGGCAAATTCGTACGTCAAAGGATTTTTTTCTTTTTGAAAACGGAATGTGAAAGGAATTTTTTTAGAATGCTCTTGGCATGTCGCTAACATGTGATGAGTTAACCGACCTCAATAGACGGCAAAAACGCCAGCCCGCCGCACTTTGATAGAGACGAGGAGAGAGAAGCGATACAGGTTGCTGGATTACTAGAGATAGGTGTCGCACGGAAGCCAAGAAATATGGTGACAGCGTGGGTTAGCCATGTACTAGTATGATGTAACTACACTGGGCTGCCGTGTTTCGTACTCTTCCAGTACACTATGGAGATGATTGGTTAATTTTATATTGCTGAATAATATTAAATATTATGAGTGCAGACGCTACACCACGAGGTTCCTTGCTCCTTCTCGGTCGTCCGGAATCTATGTTCTTCCACTCTATTTTTTTTACGTGAGCTTTGTTCATCCTTTTGCCAACACGCGAGACATCTAGCATCAAGGTGCACGTGTTATGCAAGGATCGTTCCATCTATATGAAGAACACGTGGGACTGGAACTACGAGACGGACATGTACCCAGGAGTGGACGTACGAACCTGAGTAATGTAGCGCAGTAAGTGAAGTAGAAAGGCACAAATGGTATGAACATGCATGGCATATAGGGTGTGTTTAGTTGCCTTCTCGTCTCAGCATAGTTGTTCCCTCTTCATGCATGCTCAACTCAACACCCCTCTTCATGCATGCTCTCTTCATGCATGCTTCTAGTGTATTTGTGCTAAACTAGTGTGGACTCATGCACCCTCCATACACTCTACCAAACACCCAAAAGTAGGTCGAGAAGGGAACTCTTGGGCGGCATTTGTCTCTTATTACGTACTACCACTAAATGTTGTACGTGCAATCACGGTGATGTTATGGAGTATGTGCCTAAGTACTCTACTACTACTATATTAGTTGGAGGCACATATTAACTTTTATATTTGTTTATGTGTATGCCCCTAGACCTTCCAACTAGACGTGTCTTTCTCTCCAGGTTGCACTTTGTATCGTTCATACCACTAAGTACTACTACGTGTGGTCTCCGACCCAGAAGTGGAAGAAGTGGAGATGCTCTACCATGCTATTTTTTTATGCTGGGCTCTACCATGTTGTTCATGTCCCACTCCTTTCGCTGACGTGTGGGACATCCAGCACGTGCCATGTTTGGCACCCTTCGTCGTAAGAGTTGAAACGCTAGCATTCATCAGAAATAAGAAATAATTATAAATCAGCAGTGATACTATTTTTTTGTGAACCAATCAGCAGTGATACTATACCACGCGATTTCCTTGCTCCTCGATATCGGAAAGAATACTTCCGTTCGCCAACATGTGGGACGTCGACCATCCTGGTCCACTTTCCATGCACGCAGAACTCCAAGGGAGAGTCACCTAGGTCATCGCGCCGCAGTAACAATGACTAATGAGCCGTCAAATCACAGGCCCACTTCCCACTCTGAAGTTGCTCGGACGAAGGAACCATCATGACTTCCTTGAATTCCGCTTCTTGAAGAAAACTACTGTACCAGCAGTACTGCTAGCTATAGTAGTTACTCCAACAGAGGCCTCCTTTCGTTCATAGGATAGAAATTTTATAGGAATATGAAAATCATAGGAAGTGAGATGACATGCATCTCAATTCCTATAGAGAAAGAGATGCCATTTGATGCATAGGATAGGAATTTTTCCATTTAGTCTAGGCTAATGTACTGGTAATTTGCTCTAAAAACTACAGTAGTAACTAGTAGTACTGGTACATGCTCGTACTCAGACACAGACACACACACTAACTACTATTACTACTACTTCTCACATGCTTGCCAGACGCCGTCGTTCTCCTTCCTGGCTTTGTCGGCGACACCCCACCGTGCTTGGATCTCCATTGACCTCTCCGCAGCAGCGCGTGCGTCCTTTTCTTTCTTGCGGCGGCGGCCCTCTCTTTTCTTGAGTGCTTTCTGACTTTTTCGCTCCCTCTGTGTGGCTTTGGCCGCCTCTTGCTCTACCGCCCATTCGGCCTTGGCATCGTCAAATTCCTCCCACATAGTTGTGAGGTTGCGAGCGGCGGTGAACTCAGCACGGCGGGATGCAATTGCTTCCCTACCATTTTTTGTGCGGTCGTGGGCGGCGAGGAACTCGGCGCGGCGGGATGCCATCGCTGCCTTACCGGTTAGTGTGCGGCATGGTGGCATGAACGACACTTGGTGAGAGCTCTAGGCTGGAGTGGCCGGACAACCGTACAGTGCATTGGTTTATCAAGAGCTCAAGGATAGAAGATGAAGCAATTTTGGATTTCCCTTCAATCCTGGTCATTTATTACTGAGTAAAATGCATTGGCGGTCATCGAACTTGCCTTGATAGCTCACTTTGATCATTGTACACGAGATATGGTGATTATACAGTCACTGGCTCACCCCATAGCTCCGTATTTGTCTGGTTGACCAGTCAAACAGTCTGCATGCACCTCATCAGCTTGTGTTCTTTATCTACCTACGCGGGCCTACCTGTCAATGGAGAAAGAAATACTGTAAAAACCAAAATGATGCATATGTGGGGAATCAAACCACGGACTCGTCGCTGCAACGCACCCTCGTCAACCAAATGAAAATGAAATACTTCGCATCAGACACCCATGCTCACGATGTCAAAGCATGCTAATGTATGCACGTCGCCCTCTAAATCAAAGTCCTGCTCATGGCGCAATGCAAATGGTGAGCCCATCACCTACGCGCCCCGGCGGTGCCTGACATTACTGTTTAGACGTTTGATGGAGGCCTACGCGAACGTCGAGCATGTATTCACCTGGCTCAACACCAACGGTCATACTTGGACCGCCTTGCTCATGTATATCGTCCATCACAACAAGAATCTATAAAACAGCCTAGCTAGAGAGGGTACTATGGTAGTATGGTACAGAATATGTACTATCATGAGCGACCGATCTTAGTGCCAATGCACACCAAAACCCCTTCCATCGCTACCACGCGCTTCCCGCCTGAAACGGTCACCGTCTCTCCAGAATGTCAATGCCGCATTCAATGGACTTAACTGCAGGTGCAATTGGTGTTTCACTGAGATGCGGGCCAGATGCCTGTTGGGCCCACATGTCAGTAACCCAACGCATCTGCAGTTAAGTCACTGAAGCAGCATCCGCATTCACGCCCGATGAACCTACTCCGGCGCCAGTTGTCCATCCGTCTTCCGTGGCTCATTGACATTTGTCCGCTATATTAACTTGAGCCCCAGCTCCCAGCCATAGCCAAAGACCCACACTTATTCTCCTCCGGTCCCTTCCTTTTGTCGGCACCACTCCAACCATAGCCTCCTGGTGCTCCGAAGCTCTCTTGGACGTACTGTCGCAGGAGCAGACAAGGGACATCGGCGGCTCCGCTCCTGGAGTGCTCCAAAGCTATCTCTGATGTACTGTCGCAGGAGCAAATGAAGGAGATCGCCGCCACCCCCTCGGCCGCCCTCCGCCGCCACGACCATGAAGCCGACGCGCATGCGCGGGCGCAGCCGGCAGCGAGGAAGAGTAGTACACGGTAGGTCGCCACCGCTCTTGTCCCGGGAAGGCCACCGCTACTCCACTCAGTCGACGCCAAGCTTGGTGGGGTAAACATCGGCGGTCGATTAGCCTCTTGACGGCGGCATGGAGGTGGAAATCTTCAAAACCTTGTGCTCCGGAGGAGGAGGTTATCGAGGCGGATGAGGAGGAGGCAAAGGCAATGGCCGGCTTTCTCGGGTTCATGGCCGGATATGGTGGTAGGGCGCCGGCGATTGTTTAGATTAGATTTACATTGGGTTTTAGTACGGTTTGTGCAAAATATGTAATGAATTTCGTCCAGTTTGTAGGAAAAGTTTTCAAAATGTAATGAATTTCATCCGGTTAATTTGAAATTTGCTTTGTTTGCACGAATTTCATCCGGTTAGTTCATATAGTTGTTGAAAGGTATAAGGGCAGCATCGGATGGCATCCATCAGTGTCCTCGGACAGATGCCAGTGTAAATTTGTGGGCCAGCACTGGAGATGCCCTAACTATCATGCTATAATCGCTAACAGTCCTCCATTATTTGGCAGGAAACAGTTATCCCTCGAACAAAATCAGATCCGCGGTGTTTCGCACTCCTCCCGCGTAAGAGTGTAAACTGTTGCTTACATAAAAATGGAGCAAGTGGACGACACTGTAGCACGTCATATCACTCGAACTAGCCAGCCTAACAAGCGGGAAAGCACCGCCCTTGTCATTTTGTTCTGGATTTCTATCGATCGATCGCGCGAAAATGTTACACTTCACAAGTTCTAAAGGAAAAGGCGGCACACTTACGACTCGTACGCGCCGCACCCCCGACTGTCTGGCTCACACGCCGCTCACCAGAGGGGACACGCATTGTCTTGCAATTTCACTGACATGTGGGACCGTAATTGAATAAACTGTCGATAGCTGAAATCTAATCGCTCGGCGGGCGTCAGCTGATAAGAGAGAAACGGGGGAGGGAGAAGAGATCGCTCGCCCGCCGCGCACGGACTCCCAGAAATATATGGTGATAATGTGTGGTGGGCCATGCTGGAGTCCGGACCGCTTCCAGAGCCCGCTCTCACCGCCCTGGCCCCTCAAGATGCCAGCTGCCCACCGCATGCATGCATAGCAAGTAGTACTCCTTATGTGGAGGAGAGAGAGGCATTGACAAAGTCAAGGAGTGGGCTCTGCAAGAGCCCGTCTCTACACGTGCTCCTAGGTATAAAAAATAATTCTAAAAAAAGCCATAAAAACAATTGTGTCTTAAAAAAGAAAGGTAAAAAACATTTGAGAGGAAATAGATAGAGAGGAAGTGAGAAAAAGCTGTAACCTGGGCATTACATGAGGAAGGAGGGAGTGGTTCACATGCCAAGTTCACTGGGCTGCCGTGTTTCACACTCCTCCATCGTAACAGTGGAGACAATAGCTTTCATAAAAAATAAACAATGAATACTCGTTGCTCGTCCTCTATATCGGAAAGAATACTTTCATTCGCCGACATGTGGGATGTCGACCATCCTGGTCCACCTGCCATGCACAAAATTATCCTGGTCTACCCAGGTCGTATCGCAGGCCCAACCTTTCCCAATGTAAGTTGTTCGGACGACGGAACCATCATTACTTTGTTGAATTCCGCTTCTTCAAGAAAACTTAATGTACCTGCAATACTGCTACCACACGTGAAGACTGGACGGCACTGTACCACGTCATATCATTGAAACCCACTAGGACAAACTAGCCCGCCTAGATCATCTATTTTGGGAAGGAGGGGGTACGTCTCTACACTGCTATGATTTTGTGTTGCACGTTCTCTGTACTTTTGCTACGATTTTCCTACCCTATGAACCAAATGAGGCCTGAATGTACCCGTGGCCCTGTTTGGATACTCTAACTTAGTTAGAGGTTAGAATTAGATTCTAACCTTGAACTAACCTTAAACTTACTCTAACCAAAGAGCTGTTTGGATGGTAGGGTGAGATTGACAACAAAAATTCTTTCTCAATCATTTGACTACTTTGGATCCTGTTTGGATGGGAGGGGTAACTTTTTTTACTAATTTTTCTAGTGGGCCTAGGAGAACTAACCCAAATAAGCTCCTCTAGTGTGGGCTAGTTTTTTGGGGTGGGTTAGATCCAACAAACCCAAACTAACCCATCATGTTTAGATACTTCTGGGTTATTTGAGCCTCAACTAACTAAAACTAACTCTAACTTAGGGATCCAAACAGGGCCACATGTCAACTATGGTCTGATCGATCGCTAAGCCTACAATTTTAGGAGCTAGGGCTATTGGTCGATCAACGAGCGATAAGTATAAGCGTACCATGAGCTCATCAGCCCAATGTTTCTCTTCGGTGAGTGTTTTGCAAGTACTATAGCTCGCACAGTAGCTAGCCTACTAACACCAAGAATCATCAAACAAGCCCTACAGATATGATAAACGGTTCAAACTTACATCTAAGCATGCCATATATTACATCAAAAGCTGGCAAGGATACATCTGTTTCCATAACTCGGAGAGGGTTCACATGATTCATCGTATGATTCACTATCAAACAAAAGTACCAAGATCCTCCCACACAAGACAGTGCACTAGCCCTAAGATGGTTTGGTAACACGCATCATTTTGGTAATTAAACACAGGGCAATGCAAACTACCCTGAAGAATTAGCGCGGCCAACTATTTCTTGTCATCGATCTCTCGGGCAATGACCACAGCACGGACAGCGGCATGGGAATCGATTTCTGGGGCTATCTCCATAGGACTGACAGCGACATCAGAATCGATCTCTGGGGCGATGTCCACCGGATGGACAGCGGCATCGGAATCGATCTCCGAGGCGATGCCAACAGGACGGGCCACGACATCGGAATCATCAAGGACGTCCACCGGCACCTGCACAACCCTAACATATTAGCAAGCACATTGAAAATAATCACAAACCACAACTATGGTAATAAGCCATTATTTTTTACCTTGTGCAACTCACCAGGGGATCTCATCCCTCCGGGAGCCATCTCCTTGTCCTCGATGGGGGCCATCACCTTGCTAGGGGAATACTGCTTCTCAACGGCGACTATCTCCTCAAACTCGGTCTTGAGCCTCACATAGGTGGCAATCAGAGTTCCTGGGGTAGGCACAGTGGGGGCCTTGCTGTTCTTCCAACTTTCTTTGAGGAGTTCGTCCGCCAACATCCTCAACTCTTTGGCCATTGCTTGTCTCTTGGAGTTCTTCGTCTCCATGGGTTGGCCCGCCAACATGGTCAACTCATTGGTCGGTGCTCGCTTCCTGGAGATCGCTGTCTCTAGTGGGTTGTCCGCCGGCAACTCTTTGCATAGTGCTCCAGGATCCATCAATGAACTGACAAACAAAAAGTAATCAAAAGGAAACCACAATCGCAATGAAAAGGGAAAAGAATAGGATGTGAGAATCGGTCGGTGCTTCACAAAAAGAAGATTCTTGGAATGAAAATATAGCAGCATAACTGATTCGCCCACCTTTCCTTCATTGTTACAGAAGAAAAATGGTAGAAGTAAGTAGCCTGGAGTGAGGTTTTCTTCAAGAAAGCGAAGAAAGGGCTTGAACGAGCATTCTAGTGAAATGATGGTTGCTTTGTCCAGTCCAACTTGGAGGCCACCTTACCACTGCTGGTAAAGGTGTGGGTTTTGTGATATGACGGGTCATGACGGCCACACCGGGGTGACAGGTGAGTCTTGACCGTAGCACCTCGCTGTGATTTGGTGGATGGCACGCGGGCCCGGATGCTTTGAAATGTCCCGCATGTAGATAGAGCGGCTAGTCATATAGGAGTGCTCAATATTGTGCACCACGACCAAGGCGGAGAGGAAAACAAGAGAACTACGTAATTAATGCATGAGTTTAATTACTAGTTTTGTAAAGTACGAGATACAATCCTCCAATCGCAAAATGCCTTGGTTCATGAGATTTGAGATTTGAGATTTTGTCTCATGCAAGAGCCTGGCTAGTATATGCGTGCTCCAAGGCACCGCACCATGCGAGCGTTCACAACTGCCACGTTCGGGTTGCTTTTGGCTCTTCGCCTCTTTGAGAAGACAAACAATGATGTTACTCCTACTTCTACAGTATCGAATCCACTGCTGCAAGTCCGTCCACCTTGTGCGGGAGGGATAGCGTGTAGAGAAAGCTTCTACTTACTGCTCCTGCCTTTGCATCTATGACAGGTGGGCCCAACAGGTGGTTGGCCCTCCTGTCATGCAGCCAAAGGCAGGTGCAGTTAAGGCACCGGAGCTTAGTCCGCGAGGGAGAGGGCGTTGTAGTAATCAAATTTCTCGGTCTTGTACGAGTTGACGTGACACATCAAAGCACTGCACTCGATATAAGTCTTTTTACACATTTCAAATGGACTACTTCGTATGTAGACATATTCTGCTTCATATGTAGTCACTTGTTGGAATCTCTAAAAACACTTATATTTGGAAACGGAGGGAGTACAACGCATGCATGCATGCCGTGACTTTCCTTTTGATACTTGCATGTGTTGATTTGATGCACCTTGCCAAATTTTGACTATAAATTTAACTAACCAAATTTTCATGCATGTCACAAAAAATTACGGGGCTGTTTGGATTGTGACTATGTTTGTCTTATGTTGCCACATTATTTTTCCCACACTTGCCACACTTGCCTAACCTGAGTTGCTCAAATTGTTAGACACACTTTGGCTTGCCTAAGGGAATCTTGCCACAATTTTTGTGTCTATGACATGTGGGGTTCACTGCTAATAAAAAAATTCTTGTCTTAGGTGTGGCTAATAAAAAAGACTTATATTTAGGAATGGAGGGAGTAAACAATATAAATAATAATGCATGTTGGGGCAACCCATGTTTCCGCTAATTTTAGCCGTGGGCTTGTTCACAATTTTTATGAGGGGGTGGTTGTTCATTTAATGGAGGGACTTGTAGTACCAGAATTGAACGATACAAAGTGTGACCTGGCACACCGTAACACCACTTGGAACAAGCGGGTAGCTATCTCAAAAAACAATCAACAACTAAAAAAACCGTGACCTGGCATGTAGTAGTACACAATTTTAAACGATTGTTTTGATGGGGTGAAAAAGGAAAACTACCCCACTACGTATATATAGGCCAGAGCCTCTGCGCTTGCTTGCTAGGGTTGCTCTATTCACACACTCTCATCCTCCCCAGATCTAAACAAGATAGGGGTAGTAACACTGTCTTTATCCCTTCAAAAACACTGGCTTTCTATCCTCACCACTAGTGACAGATCCGAACGTATCCCCCTCCGCTGGTGAAGGGGAGGAGGGGCAGCATTTAGGCCATCATCGACAGCGAGGGAGGAGACCCACTGCCGGCCACACCATTATCTCTGGCCGACCGCCGGCGCGGGAGGTCCTCCAATCCCCTTGTCATTGCCTGTGGGCGGATCCAGCCTCCCGCCGCCCACCTATCCACATCCCGACGACCTTCAGGTATATCTTCGTTTGAAACCGACTTAGCTCTACTTCCCCAGCTCACTACGTCGCTGCATGTGCATCATTTTCTACCTCTCAGGCCCTCTTGATCGGATGGTCCAACGTCACCTTTTTTTTCTTCTATTGTTAGAGGTAAAGCTACTTCATGGAGTCGAATCCTGTACTCCCTCCGTCCGAAAATACTTGTCATTGAAATGGATGTATCTAGATGTATTTTAGTTCTAGACACATCCATTTTGATGACAAGTAATTCTGGACGGAGGGAGTACTTGGTTCAAACAAGAAATAAAGTGGGGGTGGGGGAATTTAGTATGTACATCGGACTTGGTACAAACAGGAAGGAAAGGGGGTGAAAGTAGTACAGACTGGTCATCCAACCGGTCTCTTGGTCGAAAAGGGAAATATAGGGGTAACGCTGTACAAAGTGGTATGACCAGGACTAGATTTGCTATCCACACATAGGAGTAGGTGGCTAGAGTGAACAAAAATGGAACCAACCCAGATATGTTTCTTGGATGTTTGTTTCTCGGGGCAACAAACTATGAATCACCACTTTGTGCCTCTGTTTATGTACATGGTGCTGGACTACTGGTGCACCCACTGTCCCATGCCCTTATACCAAATATTTAGGCTTCGTTCGGAATAAAGGGGCAGAAAACATAGGTCTTGATGAAAATAGAGGAATAGGAAAGGAATGTAGGTATAAAATTATGGAACGGCGAACCGGAGGAAACACTCAACAGAATGTGTTCGGATGGACTACGAAATGTACAAATTTGTTTTTTTAGAGTAGCATGCTTGGCAGTATGAGATGCTATTTGTTTATTCAGCTGCACAATGACTACTCTTGTCCTCACCTCATGTACCACACATAGGTTGATTTTTTTATTCTGGCAAACACAGCACAACAACATGTCTAACGCATGGCAGCGAGCGCCTGCCTCGGGCTTCAGCCCAAAAAATGAGCAGCGTGTGGATGTTTCTAATCCTATGGAATCAGTACTACCAGACCAGCTTTCCTATGAAACACTATTCACCTTTCCCGTGTTCTGAAAGGTTGGAAGGGAAAGAATACTGTAGGAATTGTGTTCCTACGAAAATCCTGCACCAAACCTGTGGACCGAATGCAGCCTTAGCTGTTCTTAATCTAATGTCCCTGGTAAAAATGAAGCCATGCCACTGTTATAATCCATGACAAGTTTAGCCAAATGTTTTTGCCTTTAATTGTTTGAGACTCTGACTATTTCCTCTGTACCTTTTTGTGCAAATAGGGATATCCAATTCACCTGGTTGTTGTTGTGACCTTTTGGTGCACTGCACAAAACTCTTCTTAAAAGAAGTGACTTTTGTGCTGTTTAACTGGAATGTCAGAATGGAACAGTTGGTTCATTTCGGTGGAACTGCACAAAGGGAGATCTGTGTTCCAATCCTCATCATCCATATTGGCGCCATAACCTTCCTTTAGGTAAGAATGATATTTAATGCATGTGTTCATCTCTATTTTCTGACTGCCATGAGAAAATAATGCTATTTTTTACTAGTACACTTGTAGTCCCTCATTGACAAAACAAATTCTGAATTAGAAGGCCAATCATGTACTTGGTTTCACCAACTCGTGAGGAGAAAGAGAAACAGAGCATGAAGAGGAAGAAGAAGAAGAATAAGCAGTGCCAAGGCAATCTTGCTGAAGCCAGAGGCCTCAATCGAGGCCATTCAAGGGCTCCGACAACGACTACCTTACATGTGAGACGATCCTCCAGGGAGCCCTTCCACTTCTGATGTCTCACTTAATTAATTAGGAGTACTTAAGTACCACTAATTTATTACTGCCTAATTTTCCTGTTGGAGTTAAACAAATCTTTAGTAGGACCCTATGCTGAATCATGTACGTGTGTATGTTTGTCTATGGAGGTGAATCATGTGGTGGAGCAGGGAGGGAATATTTTTAGTGTCATGACATAATAGTGCTATTGTTTTGCATGTTAATTTATTGCCATTGGTTCAATGAGGCAATGTTTTGCGTATTGTCCATCATGAATTTGATGCTACTGTTTGAGTAATATGCTAATGTCTTCCTATCCTTTCTCACTAAGCTAATGAAGGTTTCACCTTGTTCCTACTTGTGCAAACAGGGATCATGTTGTGCCAATCATACATTTTAGTGGAACTACACAAGACAATACAATGAACTGTATCCCAGCCAGTGCTTTAACTCTGCTGGAAGTTCTTGATAATCTTTCGATATAATCTCAGCACTGGTAAACAAGAGTGATTTCAACCACACATTTGAAGTGCACAAAAATATATACTATTGTGTGATTCCAGTGAGTGCTTTATCATCTCTTATGGGACTACATGAATAAGCTTTTCTTCTCAGGTTGGTACGGGCCTAAGGCCTTCATCCATATTAGTTTGTTGTCATCTCTATTTGTATCGTGCTACTGTCATGAGAAACTCCTTTATCTTTGCACGTTAAAGTTTTGCAACCTATGATAAATGGCAATGCTTTGAGTGTTGAGCTAATTGGAACTGATTAAATAAACTAATACCTCTCTTTAAGCAAGACTAGTATGTTGCTAACTTTACTCATTAAGATAATGAGGGTGCTTCTATTTGTTAGTGTATGTTTCATCAACTAGTCCCACTATTACAGTAATCTCACTCTCTCAATATATGTGCCAACAGGGATGCTCGATTTTGGTGGAACTGCACAAAAACTTTGGGTGCTTCATTGCCTCGACAGCTTCCGTCCTTTCCTGTCAGTCGCTAATCTCCGCTTGCTTTCTTCCTTTGCTGTCAGTCGCTTGGCTTATCTCGGCTTCCAGTCAAAGGAAATAGTAATTGATATGCTACCTCACACAGGTTGGTACTGGTCTTTATCCTGATTATTGTGCCTGTCATATGTATTGGTAATTTGGTATTGTGCTACTGTTTGCCGATTTCATAAAGGAGTAATTTGGAGCCTGAACTCGCAGGAAAATCATTACATCGGGTGATTTCAGTAGAACTGCACAAAATGATCAGATGGACAGGTACTTATGCTGCTGCTATGTACTCCAAAGTTCACTCAGACAAGCATCGATGTTGACAAGAAGAAGTGCCTATATTCATTCGAGTATCAACCGGCATCAACCAATTGTCAAACTCCAAGTATTAGGAGAGTGAACGCCAAAAATATTGCTTGGTGCATAGCCCAGAAAAACGCAGTCCAGTCTTTGGTCCCAACTTGTGCCTTTTGGTTATCGGCACATATGGTAGCGAACTATATGGCATGGAGTCTAAAGATTCCAGACAAGTTGGTTGACGCGTATATTCATCTGGCACTTAATCAGTCTGCACGCCAAGGATGCTCCATTTCAGTTGAACTGCACAAAAAATTTGGGTGGTTCATTTTCTCAACCGCTTCCTTTCTCGTCTGCAATGTAGAATTTTGGCGAGATACAGGACCAAGATGAGCCAGTAAACTAGTTGGATGAAAGTAGTGGCCAAGTTGCTCAAACCTCCCTCGGCACGAGGCCACTATTTGAGGATAAACCTACAAGCAAAGTTCAGATTGTCTGTGCTGCCTCTTATGTACTCGAAAGTTTACTCGTACAAGAACTAATTTTAGCAAGAAGTACCTCCGATTGAACACCATTTACCAGTCTGTACCCTAGGTAATTAAAGTTCATCCATGGATCATATTGGCTGTGATCTCAATCATTTGGATGCATAAACATACTGAACATGTGTATATCTGAATCTTTTTGTGAATTATGTATGAATATTGTCGTGTGATCTATCAATAATTTGGATGCATAGATATGCTGAGCTTGTGTATATATGAATCTTTTGAGTTGTTGATAGTGAATGTTGGCTATGAATATGAACGTGTCCTGTGAACCTGAGTTTGATACGAATGTTTACCTTTTCTGTTGTATTTGTGTGTGAAACTTGTTAGTATGCCTACTGTGGGGTATAAAACGCAGGTCTCTTATAAAAGTAATGTTGTGTCCAATTTATGTTTTCCCTTCTAACCACATTATATATATTTATATTATTACTATTACGTATATTTTATAGAGACTTATATATACATTATAAAAACATCCCACGTGTTATTAACTTATAAAAGTAAATGTTTAACGTAAGTTGGCAAGGAAAATCCTGGTTGTTTTTGACTCACAGGCAAGGAAAATCCTGGTGATTGCGTACAAAAGCTTGCGAAGATTTTAAGGACCAATTTAATAATAACGCGCTCATTTTTATTTTGAGCAATAACTCGCTAATTTGTTAATTATATATATAAAATGTGCCTCTCCGGTTTATTCTTTGATATTAATTGCTCCTTCTAACATAACATTATATATATAACGAGCCCACCTAATACGTGTATTTCAAGGAAGTGCAAATGGGCTGGGATTTCTTAGAAAATATAAATGGGCCTGATTGACGCAAAATTATTTGTTCACCCAGCCCATCAAATGGACTGTACATTCTAGAAAACATGGGTTAAATATATGCCACATTTTTGCAGGCTGACATGTGGGCCAATAGGTCGAAGCCTACGCAGGGCGTTGTCAACTTGGTCAACAAATGATTGTGTCATCCATAGCCATTGGATTTATATCCAACGGCCAGTATGCACCTACAATCTCTCATATTCTTCCTCCAGCGGCGCCGGGACCGCCTGGTCCGGCCTCCGGCGGCTAGCGGCTCTGCTTAGCACGCATCGTTGTGAAGCGCTACCCCACCGCCAGCCAGGCTATCCCTCCACCCCTCGACACCTCCTGTTATTCTCCACAGACTACAGCCCCATGCCGCAACAGAACCAGTTATAACCCTTCTCCTCCTCTCAATCTGCGACTCCACTACCGCGTTTTCCCATCTCCGAGTCGTTCCTGTCCGGGGCCTCGCCGTCGTCCATCGCCTCGCTGCACTCGGTGCGGCATGGTCAACAAACGAGAGTCATCGAAAGAGGACTGTACATGGAGAGCCTGACGGCTGGAACCCACGAGGTCCATGGTCGCATGCAAGGAAAGTTCCAACTTATTAAGCTGAAAAAAATGTTTCCTCCACCTCACAGCTGGGACCCACCGACTGTATCTTCGCACGGAAGGAAGTGCCTCCTTGTTTTGCGAAAAAAATTATTCATCCCGTTGACAGATGGGACCCGCCAGATTTGGTGACTGACTTGTGGGCCTACTAAGCGGACGTGTATGCACGGCTTTGTCAACTTAATCATCAAATGATTCTAGCAGCTGGACCGTTGGATGTTAATCCAACAGCCATGCTCCTTCTTCAACCTCTGTTCTTGCTCCTGTCTCCCGTGGGCGGCACCGCGGTTGTGCTGCCGTGCACCCAAACCAGTGAAGTTTCCCACTCCTCTCCATCTGTGAATCCACTACCCCATCTTCCCCATCTCTTGGTCGTTCCAGTCTAGGTGCGCTCGGCACGGTGTGGTCAACGTGGTCAACAACCGAGAGTCATCGGAAGGTGAATGTACGTGAGAGGCTGACAGTTGGTACGCACCACGCCCATGGACGCATGCATGCAATGGAACACGGCGTGGTCAATGTGGTCAAGGAACGACTTCCATCGGAAGTATACTGTACGTGGAGAGTCTCAGCTGGGTCCACGACCGCATCAAGTAAGTGCCTCCTTATTACGCGGAAAATAATGATTCCTCCAACTGACAGCAGGGACCCACTGGACGGGCCACCATATTTTGTGAAAAAAACGTTTTCCCCCTGACTGCTGGGACCCACCTGATGGGCCACCGTATTTCGTGAAAAAAATGTTCCCCCCACTGTCAGCTCGGACCCACCGGAAGTGCCTCCTTATTAAGCATAAAAATGAATACTCCCCTTGCTACCTGGGACCCAGATCGGTGGGAGGCTGACTTGTGGGCCCACTAAGTTGACAGGGACGGAGGGCTTTGTCAATTTAGTCAATATGAACGATTCTAGCTGCAGTGACCGTATGATGTCCATCCAACAGCCATCGTGCTTCTTCAACCTCTTGTCTTCTTGCTCTAGCCGCCCAAAGCAACACCGATCGTGTCGCCTGCTCCTGCCTCCCGTGGCCGGCTGTGATGCCGCGGAGGCCTCACTGCCCCCTACTACTCCCGCCGCTGGCCAGGCCATCCCTCTACTCACCCACACCCCCTGTTATTCTACGGTGACGGCATCCTCACACCGCAGCCGAAAGTGTGAACCCTCGTACTCCTCTACGCGTGGGCATCCACTGCCGCATCTTCCCCAGCTCCGCATCGTCCCCTTCGTAGGCCTCACCGTCGTCCACCGCCGTGGTGCTCTTGGTGCGGCGTGGTCAATGTGGTCAACGACCGAATTCCATCGGAAGAGTACTGTATGTGGAGAGGCTGACAGCTGGGTCCACGGCAGCCGCAAGGAAGTGCCTCCTTATTATGCGGAAAATAATTATTCCTGCACCTGACAGCGGGGACCCACCGGACGGCCAACCGTATTTCGCGAAAAAAACGTTTCCCCCTGACTGCTGGGACCCACCGGACGGGCCACCGTATTTCGCGAAAAAACGTTCCCCCCGCTATCAGCTCGGACCCACCGGAAGTGCCTCCTTATTACGCACAAAAAAATGAATACTCTCCCGTCTAGCTAGGACCCAGCTTGGTGGGAGTCGGACTTGTGGGCCTACTAAGTTGATGGGGACGAAGGGCTTTGTCAACTTAGTCAATATGAATGATTCTAGCTTCAGTGACCGTACGATGTCCATCCAACGGCTGTAGTGCTTCTTCATCCTCTGGTCTTCTTGCTCCAACCGCCCAAAGCAGCGCCGGTCGTGCCGCATGCTCCTGCCTCCCATGGCCAGCTGTGCTGCCACGGAGGCCTCACCGCCCCTACTATTCCCACCGCTGGCCATGCCCTGTGGCGACGGCAGCCTCACACCGCAGCCGAACCAGTGAACCCTCGTACTCCTATCCGCACGGGCTTTCATTACCGCGTCTTCCCCGGCTCCGTGTCATCCCATTCCTAGGCCTCGCCGTCATCCACCGCCGTGGTGCTCTCCGCACGGCGTGGTCAACGTGGTCAAGGAATGACTTCCATTGGAAGAGTACTATACGTGGAGAGGCTGACAGCTGGATCCACGTCCACAGCCCAGTTTTTTTATGATTTGCCAAGTAAGTCGCTTTGCCAGGACTGTTGGGCTGCAAATCTTTCAAGACGAGGAGAGCTTTCATTCGGCTGGCCGAGAAAATGGCCCATCAGTAATGAGAAATGGGTTGTACATTTTTAAAACACATCAAACCGGCAATTAGTTTCAAATATCTTTTTTTCATTTCGAGATTTTAAATTACATTAATTTTTATGCGTGGAGTATTTGTTGGATTTTATGTTGATATACATTTATTTTTAAAATCAGTTTGAATCTGAGTCAAAATTTCGGGATTAAAAACAGTTCGGACCACACCGAAATATGCAAAATTATGTATAATTTTTTAACCGTGGCCACAATATGGGCTGTAATGCTAACAAAAAGAATATGGGCTAAAAAACCTTAAGAATTAGCAAATGGGCTGTAAATTATTAGAAATAATGGCAGATGGGATGTATGTTGTTTTCCACAGATTTGAGACTTTCATAAAAAAAAGGTTGACACACAAGCAGTGACTGTTGGAAGTCCATCCAACGGCCGTTGTGCTTCTTCAATCTCTGCTCTTCCTGCTCCAGCCGCTCAAACAAGCGCCGGCGGGACTGCCTGCTCCCTCCTCCCCGCGGTCGGCTGTGCTGCCGCGCAGGCCTCACCGCCCCACCGTACTCCCATCTCTGGCCTAGCCATCCCTCTACTCACCCAAACCTACTGTTATTCTCCGGCGACGGCAGACGAACCAGTAAACCCTCGTACAGTCGTACTCCCCTCCGCGTGGGAAACAACTACCGCGTCTTCCCTGCCTCCGTGTCATTCCCTTCCGAGGCCTCGCCATCGTCCATCGCCCTGGTGCTCTCGGCGCGGTGTGGTCAATGTGGTCAAGTAACGGCTTCCATCGGACGTGGACTGTACATGGAGAGGCTGATAGCTGGGTCCACGGCCGCAGCAAGGAAGTGCCTCCTTATTAGGCGCAAAATAATTATTCCTCCACCTGACAGCGGGGACCCACCGGACGGGCCACCGTATTTCGTGAAAAAAACGTTTCCCCCTGTTTGCTGGGACCCACCACTACATCTTCGCACGCAAGGAAGTGCGTCCGGGCAAAAAAAAACGATTCGCCCCCTGACTGCTGGGACCCACCAGCTACATCTTCGCAGGCAAGGAAGTGGCTGACAGTCGGGACCCACCTGGTCGAAGCGCACGTAGCGTTGTCATTCTGGTCGCATATGTGTACGTACATACTGGTCGTTGTAGAGGCGTGCACCTGTCGTAGTAGAGGCGCGCACGTAGCATGTACACGTACGTATAGCGGCCAGGGTGCAAGAAAGATAATACGGCCACGTACACGTACATACATACGGGCAGGGTTTCGAACGCCTACTCGCGCATACGTACAGCGAGGGCTCGTGTACATGGCTGGGTCGGAACAGAGAAACAACATCGTCGTCGTGTTCATGGGGAGGCAACGGAATGCGTCGTGTTCATGGGGAGGCAACGGAATGCATCATGTTCATCGGGAGGCAACGGAACGCGTGGGAGCCAACCAGCTGGGTCGGAACGGAATGCGTGGTCATGTTCATTGGGAGGGCTTGGATGGAACAGGCGATGGAAACGAGGCCTGGCGTACCGCAGAACGGAGGAAACGGCCTTGTGTTCGACCGGCCATGTTCAAAACAGGGGTCCTGTTGATCGGGAGGGGTGTGGCGTACCGCAAAACGGAGGAACAGACCTCCTACGGTGGAAACGGGGGTCCTGTTGATCGGGAGGGGTGTGGCATACCGCAAAACGGAGGAAACAGACCTCCTACGGTCGAAACAGGGGTCCTGTTGATCGGGAGGGGTGTGGCGTACCGCAAAACGGACAAAACGGACTTGTGTTGGAGTGCTACGGTCGAAACGAGGGTCCTGTTCATCGGGAGGGGTGTGGTGTACCGCAAAACGGGACTCCACGGGATACTATTCATCTCCACCGTCGACCTCCTCCAGCCTCCACCGCGCGCTACTCCACCGGCTACTGTTCAACCACCCCTCCACGGGCACCCCTCCACCGTTTACTGTTCATCCAGCCCTCCACACCACGTGGTCCTGTTCAGCCACCCCTCCACGGGCACCCCTCCATCGTCTACTGTTCATCCAACCCTCCACACCACGGGGTCCTATTCATCCAGAGGCAACGCCACTGCTCACTATTCATCCAACCCCCCCCCCCATAACGCTCACTGTTCATCCAATCGATCGGCTTCAGTTAGCAGCAGTAGCGAAGGAATCGCTCGATCGGTTTCAGTTAACAGCCATCGATCGATCGCTCAGGTTTAGTAATGTGTAGCCTGCAGTGCAATCGCTCGGGTTCAGTTAGAGCCCAACGCCTAGCTCGGGTTCAGTTAGAGCCAACGCCTCTCACACACACGCGTACATGTACGAGAGAACCGTGCATCGCTCAGCCCCCAACCTCCCACCGTAACCGGAAACTCCCCGAAATTTTCCTCGCCCTCGCTTCTACCACGTTTTTTACCGTCATGGACGGCCCAAAGAATGTCATGCAGCTGCGTCTCCGGCCCGCCCAGGACGAAAAGCCCATTTTCTGTCATGATTTTTTGTCATAGAAGTAGGAGCCCACCACATCTATGATGATACCTGGTTTTTTGTCACAATTATCGTCATAGAAGTGTCATATGTATGACAGAAAAAAATTGTTCGACCCAAAATGTCACGGATGTGTCTTTTTTTTGTAGTGATGATGGAGATCATGGTGTCATGCCGGTGACGATGGAGATCATGTTGGTACTTTGGAGATGGAGATCAAGGGCACAATATGATGATGGCCATATCATGTCATATATTTTGATTGCATGTGATGTTTATCTTTTATATTCTTATTTTGCTTACTTCGGCAGTAGCATTATAAGATGATCCCTTACTAAAATTTGAAGGTATAAGTGTTCTCCCTGAGTATGCACCGTCGCGACAGTTCTTCGTGCCGAGACAGCATGTAATGATCGGGTGTGATAAGCTCTGTGTTCACATATAATGGGTGCAAGCTAGTTTTGCACACGCAGAATACTCGGGTTAAACTTGACGAGCCTAGCATATGCAGATATGACATCGGAACACTAGAGACCGAAAGGTCGAGCGTGAATCATATAGTAGATACGATCAACATAGTGATGTTCACCATTTAAAACTACTCCATCTCACGTGATGATTGGACATGGTTTAGTTGATTTGGATCACATGATCATTTAGATGACTAGAGGGATGTCTATCTAAGTGGGATTTCTTAAGTAATATGATTAATTGAACTTTAATTTATCATGAACTTAGTTGTGATAGTATTTTGCAAATTATGTTGTAGATCAATAGCTCGCGTTATAGCTTCCCTATGTTTTTATATGTTCCTAGATAAAACTATGTTGAAAGATTATAGTAGCAATGATGCGGACTAGGTCCATAATCTGAAGTTTATCCTCATTGCTGCATAGAAGAATTATGTCCTTGATGCACTGCTAGGTGATAGACCTATTGCAGGAGTAGATGCAGATTTTATGAACGTTTTGCTAGCTCAATATGTTGACTACTTGATAGTTTAGTGCACCATGCTTCACGGTTTAGAATCGGGACTTCAAAGACGTTTTGAACGTCATGGAACATATGAGATGTTCCAGGAGTTGAGGTTAATATTTCAAGCAAATGCCTGAGTTTAGAGATATGAAGTCTCCAACAAGTTCTATAGCTAAAAGATGGAGGAGAATAGCTCAAGCAGTGAGCATATGCTCAGATTGTCTGGTTACTACAATCGCTTGAATCAAGTGGGAGTTAATCTTCCAGATAAGACAGTGATTGACAGTCTCTAGTCACCATCACCAAGTTACTAGAACTTCGTGATGAACTATAGTATGCAAGGGATGACGAAAATGATTCCCGAGCTCTTCGTGATGCTGAAATCAACGAAGGTAGAAATCAAGAAAAAGCATCAAGTGTTGATGATTAAACAAGATCACTAGTTTCAAGTAAAGGGCAAAGGGAAAGAAAGGAAACTTCAAGAAGATTGGCAAGCAAGTTGTCACTCCTGTGAAGAAGCCCAAAGCTACACCTAAGCCTGAAACTAAGTGCTTCTACTACAAAGTAAATGGTCACTGGAAGTGGAGTTACCCCAAATATTTGATGGATAAGAAGGATGGAAAAGTGAACAAAGGTATATTTGATATACATGTTATTGATGTGTACCTTACTAGTGCTCATAGTAACCCCTGGGAATTTGATACTTGTTCGGTTGCTCAGATTAGTAACTCGAAACAGGAGTTGCAGAATAAATAGAGACTAGTTGAGGATGAAGTGATGATGTGTGTTGGAAGTGGTTCCAAGATTGATATGATCATTGAGCACTCCCTATACTTTCGGGATTAGATTTGAACCTAAATAAATGTTATTTGGTGTTTGCGTTAAAGCATGAATATGATTAGATCATGTTTATTGCAATATGGTTATTCATTTAAGACAGGGAATAATTGCTATTCTATTTACATGAATAAAACCTTCTATGGTCATACACCCAATGTTGATGGTTTATTGAATCTCGATCGTGGTAATACACATATTCATAATATTGATGCCAAAATATGCAAAGTTGATAATGATAGTGCAACTTATTTGTGGCACTGCCATTTGGGTCATATCGGTGTAAAGCGCATGAAGAAACTCCATAAAGATGGACTTTTGGAATCACTTGATTATGAATCATTTGATACTTGCGAACCGTGCCTTATGGGCAAGATGACTAAAACTCCGTTCTCTAGAACAATGGAACAAGCTACTGACTTATTGGAAATAATACATACCGATGTATGCGGTCCAATGAGTGTTGAGGCTCATGGCGGGTATCGTTATTTTCTGACCTTCACAGATGATTTGAGTAGATATGGGTATATCTACTTAATGAAACACAAGTCTGAAACATCTGAAAAGTTCAAAGAATTTCATAGTGAAGTGGAGAATCATCATAACAAGCAAATAAAGTTTCTACGATCTAATCGTACAGCTGAATCTGAGTTATGAGTTTGGCCTTCATTTAATACAATGTGGAATGGTTTCACAGCTCACGCCACCTGGAACACCATAGCGTAATGGTGTGTCCGAACATCGTAACCGCACTTTACTGGATATGGTGCGATCTATGATGTCTCTTACCGATTTACCACTATCATTTTGGGGTTATGCATTGGACGACGCCTTATGAACTGTGGTTTGGCAAGAAACCAAAGTTGTTGTTTCTTAAAGTTTGGGACTGTGATGCTTATGTGAAAAAGCTTCAACCTGATAAGCTTGAACCCAAATCAGAGAAATGCGTCTTCATAGGATACCCAAAGGAAGCTTTTGGGTGCACCTTCTATCACATATCCGAAGGCAAGATATTCGTTGCTCTCAAAAGAAGTGAGTGGGAGGAAAGTAGAACTTGATGAGGTAATTGTACCTTCTCCCGAATTGGAAAGTAGTTCATCATAGAAATCAGTTCCAGTGATTCCTACACCAATTAGTGAGGAAGCTAATGATGATGATCATGAAACCTCATATCAAGTTACTACCAAACCTCGTAGGTCAAGTAGAGTATGATCCGCACCAAAGTGGTACGGTAATCCTATTCTGGAAGTCATGTTACTAGACCATGATGAACCTACGAACTATGAGGAAGCGATGATGAGCCTAGATTCTGCGAAATGGCTTGAGGCCATGAAATCTGAGATAGGATCCATGTATGAGAACAAAGTGTGGACTTTGGTGGACTAGCGTGATGATCGGCAAGCCATAGAAAATAAATTGGTCTTCAAGAGGAAGATGGAATGTTGATAGTAGTGTTACTATCTACAAAGCTCGACTTATCAGAAAAAGGTTTTCGACAAAGTTCAAGATGTTGACTATAATGAGATTTTCTCAACTGTAGCGATGCTTAAAACTGTCTGAATCAAGTTAGCAGTTGCCATATTTTATGAAATCTGGCAAATGGATGTCCAAATTGCATTCCTTAAATGGATAATTTTTTAAAAGAAGAGTTGTATATGTTGCAACCAGAAGGTTTTGTCGATCCTAAAGGTACTAACAAGATGTGCAAGCTCCATCGATTCATCTATGGACTGGTGCAAGCATCTCGGAGTTGGAATATACACTTTGATGAGTTGATCAAAGCATATAGTTCTATACAGACTTGTGGTGAAGCCTGTATTTACAAGAAAGTGAGTGGGAGCACTACAGCCTTTCTAATAAGTATATGTGATTGACATATTGTTGATCGGAAATAATGTTGAATTTTCTGGAAAGCATAAAGGAGATTTTGACAAGAGATTTTTCAAAGAAAGACCTCAGTGAAGGTGCTTATATATTTGGCATCAAGATCTATAGAGATAGATCAAGACGCTTGATAAGTTTTTTCAATGAATACATACCTTGACAAGTTTTTTGAAAGAGTTCAAAATGGATCAGTCAAAGAAGGAGTTCTTGTGTGTATAACAAGGTGTAAAGTTGAGTAAGACTCAAAACCTGACCACGACAGAAAATAGAAAGAGAATGAAGGTCATTCCCTATGCCTCTGCCATAGGTTCTATAAAGTATGCGCTGTGTACCAGACCTATTGTGTACCTTGCCATGAGTTTGGCAAAGGGGTACAATAGTGATCTAGGAGTAGATCACTGGACAGCGGTCAAAATTATCCTTAGTGAGAACTAAGGAAATGTTTCTCGATTATGGGGGTGATAAAGAGTTCATCGTAAAGAGTTAAGTCGATGCAAACTTTCACACCGATCCAGATGACTCTAAGTTTCAATCTAGATACATATTGAAAGTGGGACCAATTAGCTGGAGTAGCTCCATGCAGATCATTGTAGACATAGAATATTTGCAAAATACATACGACTCTGAATGTGACAGGCCCGTTGACTAAACTTCTCTCATAAGCAAAACATGATCAAACCTTAGTAATCTTTGGGTGTTAATCACATAGCAATGTGAACTACATTATTGACTCTAGTAAACCCTTTGTTTGTTTGTCACATGGCGATGTGAACTATGGGTGTTAATCACATACACATGTGAACTATTGATTTTAAATCACATGGCGATGTGAACTAGAATATTGACTCTAGTGCAAGTGGGAGACTGAAGGAAATATGCCCTAGAGGCAATAATAAAGTTATTATTTATTTCCTTATTTCATGATAAATGTTTATTATTCATGCTAGAATTGTATTAACCAGAAACTTAGTACATGTGTGAATACATAGACAAAACATAGTGTCCCTAGTATGCCTCTACTTGACTAGCTCGTTAATCAAAGATGGTTATGTTTCCTAACCATAGACATGTGTTGTCATCTGATGAACGGGATCACATCATTAGGAGAATGATGTGGTGGACATGACCCATCCGTTAGCTTAGCATTATGATCGTTACAGTTTCATTCCTACTGCTCTCTTCATGACTTATACATGTTCCTCGGACTATGAGATTATGCAACTCCCGAATACCGGAGGAACACTTTGTGTGCTACCAAATGTCACAACATAAATGGGTGATTATAAAGGTGCTCTACAGGTGTCTCCTAAAGTATTTGTTGGGTTGGCATAGATCGAGATCAGGATTTGTCACACCGTGTTTCGGAGAGGTGTCTCTGGGCTCTCTTGGTAATACACATCACTATAAGCCTTGCAAGCATTGTGACTAATGAGTTGGTTGTGGGATGAAGTATTACATAATGAGTAAATAGACTTGCCGGTAACGAGATTGAACTAGGTATTGAGATACCGACGAACGAATCTCGGGCAAGTAACATACCGATGACAAAGGGAACAACGTATGTTGTTATGCGATTTTAACTGATAAAGATCTTCTAGAATATATATAGGAACCAATATGAGCATCCAGGTTCATGTATTGGTTATTGACCGGAGATGTGTCTCAGTCATGTCTACATAGTTCTCGAACCCGTAGGGTCCGCACGCTTAACGTTCGATGACGTTTAGTATTATGAGAGTATGTGATATGTTGTACCGAAGATTGTTCGGAGTCCCGGATGTGATCACGGACATGACGAGGAGTCTCGAAATGGTCGAGACATAAAGATTGATATATTGGACAACTATATTCGGACACCGGAAGTGTTCCGGAGAAGTTTCAGATATAACCAGAGTGCAAGAAGGGTTATCGGAACCACCGGAGAAGTAATGGGCCTTATTGGGCCTAAAGGAGAGAGAGAGGGGTGGCCAGGGGCTGGCCGTGCCCACCCCATGGACCATGTCCGAATTGGACTAGGGGTAGGGGCGGCGCCGCCTCCTTCCTTCTTCTCCTAGTTGGACTAGGAAAGGGGGGAGTCCTACTCCTACTAGGAGGAGGATTCCACCCCCCTTGGCGCTCCCTAGAGGGCCGGCCGGCCTCCCCCTTTCTCCTTTATATACGGGGGCAGGGGGCACCCTAGAACACACAAGTTGACAATTGTTTCAGTCGTGTGTGGTGCCCCCCTCCACAGTTACACACCTCGGTCATATCGTCGTAGTGCTTAGGCGAAGCCCTGCACCGGTAACTTCATCATCACCGTCACCACGCCGTCGTGCTGACGAAACTCTCCCTCGGCCTCAACTGGATGAAGAGTACGAGGGACGTTTCCGAGCTGAACGTGTGCTGAATGCGGAGGTGCCGTTCGTTTGGTGCTTGGATCGGTTGGATCGCGAAGACGTTCGACTACATCAACTGCGTGGACTAAACGCTTCCGCTTTCAGTCCACGAGGGTACGTGGACACACTCTCCCCTCTCGTTTCCATGCATCAAACTACAAAAAAATACACTTCCGTGATGATACGTGTTTGTCACAGTAGGTCACATTTTCTGTCATGCATGTACATCCATGACGATTTTATGACAGAATCAAGATCATACTTGTGTTGTCGTAGAAGTGTTCCATGACATTACCAAAATTATCATCACTGAAGTGTCCACTTCCATGACAATAAATTGCACGTCACAGAAGTGCTTTCGTCAAGGGTGACCAACATGTGGCATCCACCGTAACGGAATGCCGTTAAGCTATCAGGTCCGGTTTTGGATCCGATAACCCGTTAACAGCTCCGACCAATGGGGATTTTTCACGTGTAAAATCATCATTGGCTGGAGGAAGCACGTGTCGGCTCACCTTGGGATAGATGTCATCCACTCATTGGACCCAAGGTGCCTATGATACGTCGACACGTGGCACGGCCCAACAGAGGCCCATTCCTTACTTTACTATCTCTATTAGATCTCACTTTTGCGAGTGACCATGAAGGGATTGACAACCCCTTTATCGCGTTGGTAGCAAGGTTCTTGATTGTTTATGCAGGTACTAGGTGACTTGTGTGTCGTCTCCTACTGGATTGATACCTTGGTTCTCAAAACTGAGGGAAATACTTACGCTACTTTGTTGCGTCACCCTTTCCTCTTCAAGGGAAAACCAACGCATGCTCAAGAGGTAGCAAATCTCGTTTACATCTTGCTAGTTTCCAATCCACTATTTTGCAATCTTTACTTTCCAATCTATAAACCAAAAATACCAAAAATATTTATTTTACCATTTATCTATCTCTATCAGATCTCACTTTTGCGAGTGACCGTGAAGGGAATGACAACCCCTTTATCACGTTGGTTGCAAGTTCTTAATTGTTTGTGCAGGTATTCGGTGACTTGTGCATCGTCTCCTACTGGACTGATACCTTGGTTCTTAAAACTGAGGGAAATACTTACGCTAATTTGCTGCATCACCCTTTCCTCTTCAAGGGAAAACCAACGCAAGCTCAAGAGGTAGCAAGACGGATTTCTGGCGCCGTTGCCGGGGAAGGATTTCTGGCGCCGTTGCCGGGAAGATCTACGCCAAGTCAAGCCATACCAAGTACCCATCATAAACTCTTCTCCCTTGCATTACATTATTTTCCATTCGCCTCTCGTTTTCCTCTCCACCACTTCTAGAATGATTTTCGAAAACCTTTATCTTTTCTTCGCCCTTCTTCTGTTCGATCTTTTGTTTGCTTGTACTACCATGTGCCTTCTTTGTGCTTGCATCTTCGCTTGCTAAAAGTTTACGGATCCCTATCCACTTGCTAATCTTTTTAATAGATCCAATTATGATGAACCAATTGCTAGTGAGTTTTGTGCACTAGATTATCTTTATGAAGTTTTGCTTGAAATTCGAGAATCGGAAAATTGTGATGAAGAAATTTATGAAGAGATTCATGATAGCTCCTTGAATAAAAAGCATGATTGCAATTATTTTACTATAAATTCTATTAATTCCAATTATGCTAAAAATATGCAAATCCCTAAGCTTGGGGATGCTAGTTTTTCTATGTCCACTACTTGTTGCAATGATCATGATTGGGGTGATTCTTCTTATGATCTTGAAAATTTATTTAAGCCCCATGATGAATATGAGATTGATAATACTGTTTGCAATAATATTGAAAGTGGGTTTGGAAGAGTGTCAACTTTAGATCCCAGATATTTGGAGAATGTTCAATCTTATGAAATTTTTGATAAAAGTGGGTTTGGAGAGGTCATGACTTTAGTTAATGTTAATCCCACTATTTTGGAAGAGTGTAAACTTCGCATGCATGTGCATCGTGTTGAGAATATGTTATGTGATAGATATTTTGTTGAATTTTCTTATGATCCTACATGTAATTATTATGAGAGAGGAAAATATGGTTGTAGAAATTTTCATGTTACTAAATTACCTCTGTTCATGTTGAGATTGATATCGTCTCTTTCTTCTTCTTTGCATATGGTAGCTTTTGCTTGTCTTGATAATTTGTTTGCTTATAAAATCCCTATGCATAGGAAGCATGTTAGACTTAAATGTGTTTTATGATGCTCTCTTTGTGCTTCAATTCTTCTTTTTCATGTGAGCATCATTAAAATTATCAATGCCTAGCTAAGGGCGTTAAACGATAGCGCTTGTTGGGAGGCAACCCAATTTTATTTTTGTTCTTTACTTTTTGCTCCTGTTTAGTAATAAATAATTCATCTAGCCTCTGGTTAGATGTGGTTTCAAGTTTTAATTAGTGTTTGTGCCAAGTAGAACCTTTGGCAAGACTTGGGTGAAAGTCAATGCGATCTTGCTGTAAAAAACAGAAACTTTGCAATCACGAGATTAGCTGTCATTTTTTATAGAAGAGTGATTTTAAGTTGATTCTTTTTGAATAAGATTAATAGACAAAATACTCACGTCCACCATGTTATTTCAGAATTTTTGGAGTTACAGACGTATTTTAGAGTTACAGATTACTACAGACTGTTCTGTTTTTGACAGATTCTGTTTTTCGCGTGTTGTTTGCTTATTTTGATGAATCTATGAGTAGTATCGGGGGGTATGAACCATGAAGAAGTTGGAATAAAGTTGGTTTTAAATCAATATAAATAAATAATGAGTTCACAACAGTACCTTATAGTGGTGATTTATTTTCTTATACTAACGGAGCCCATGAGATTTTCTGTTGAAGTTTTGTGTTGTGAAGTTTTCAAGTTTTGGGTAAGGATTTGATGGACTATGGAATAACGAGTGGCAAGAGCCTAAGCTTGGGGATTCCCAAGGAACCCCAAGGTAAAATTAAAGGACAACCAAAATCCTAAGCTTGGGGATGCCCCGGAAGGCATCCCCTCTTTCATCTTCGTCTATCGGTAACTTTACTTGATGTTATATTTTTATTCACCACATGATATGTGTTTTGCTTGGAGCGTCTTGTATGATTTGAGTCGTTGCTTTTTAGTTTACCACAATCATCCTTGCTGTACACACCTTTTGGGAGAGACACGCATGAATCGTGATTTGTTAGAATACTCTATGTGCTTCACTTATATCTTTTGAGCTAGATAATATTTCTCTAGTGCTTCACTTATATTTTTTTAGAGCACGGCGGTGGTTTTATTTTATAGAAATTGTTGAGCTCTCATGCTTCACTTATATTATTTTGAGATTATTTTAGAACAGCATGGTAATTTGCTTTGGTTATAAAACTTGTCCTAATATGATGGGCATCCAAGATGGATATAATAAAAACTTTCATATGAAGTGCATTGAATGCTATGAGAAGTTTGATTCTTTATGATTGTTTTGAGATATGAAGATGGTGATATTAGAGTCATGCTAGTAGAGTAGTTGTGAATTTTAGAGATACTTATATTAAAGTTTGTGATTCCCGTAGCATGCACGTATGGTGAACCGTTATGTGATGAAGTTGGAGCATGATTTATTTATTGATTGTCTTCCTTATGAGTGGAGGTCGGGATCGCGCGATGGTTAACTCCTACCAACCCTTCCCCTAGGAGCATGCGTATAGTACTTTGTTGTGTTGACTTGTAGATTTTTGCAATAAGTATGTGAGTTCTTTATGACTAATGTGGAGTCCATGGATTATATGCACTCTCACCTTTCCATCAATGCTAGCCTCACTTGTGTCACGCAATTTTCGCTGATACCATACACCCACCATATACCTTCCTCAAAATAGCCACCATACCTACTTATTATGGCATTTCCATAGCTATTCCAAGATATACTACCATGCAACTTTCCACTATTCCATTTATTATGACACGTTCCATCATTGTCATATTGCTTTGCATGATCATGTAGTTGACATTGTATTTGTGGCAAAGCCACCGTTCATAAGTTTTTCATACATGTCACTCTTGAATCATTGCGCATCCCGGTACACCGCTGGAGGCATTCACATAGAGTCATATTTTGTTCTAAGTATTGGGTTGTAATTCTTGAGTTGTAAGTAAATAAAAGTGTGATGATCTTCATGTTGGGTAACGTAGTAATTTCAAAAAAATTCCTACGCACATGCAAGATCATGCTGATGCATAGCAACGAGAGGGGGACTGTATCTTCATACCCTTGAAGATCGCTAAGCAGAAGCGTTTATCAACGCAGTTGATGTAGTCATACGTCTTCACGATCCTACCGATCCAAGTACCAAACGCACGGCACCTCCGAGTTCAGCACACGTTCAGCTCGATGACGTCCTCGCCTTCTCGATCCAGCAAGATGGGCGAAGTAGTAGATGAGTTCCGGAAGCACGACGGCATGGTGACGGTGTTGGTGAAGAATAATCTCCGAAGGGCTTCGCCTAAGCAATACAGAAACTATACCGGAGGATAAACTAGAGGTGACGGGGTTGCCGGCACATGACTTGGTGTTTCTTGATGTGTCTTTGGTGCTAGCCCTGCCCCTCTATTTATATGTTGAGCCCTGGGGTCGAAACTTGGAGTAAAAGCCTCCTCAAAGTCGGTTTTGCCCGAAAGGCAAGAGTCCTACACGGACTCCAAGGCTAGACGCAAGGGTTCCCGGCGTCTACCCCCTAGACGCCAGGGTTCCTGGCATCTAGCCTCTGCTCTCCGCAAAACTTCCTTTTGTACTTTCCAAAAGCATCGTGGGCTTTCCCCTTTGGCCCAAATAACGTGTTCTCATACCCAAACATTTCGGGAAACATTCGGAACCCCTTTCGGTGAATTTCGGAACCCTTCTGGAGATCAAACACTATTATCCCATATATTAAACTTTATCTCCGGACCATTCTGGAGTTCCTCGTCATGTCCATGATCTCATCCAGGACTCCAAACAACATTCGGTCACCAACATACATAACTCATATAATACTATATCATCAACGAAATGTTAAGCGTGCGGACCCTACGGGTTCGAGAACTATGTAGACATGATCGAGACATCTCTCTGGTCAATAACCGATAGCGGAACCTGGATGCCCATATTGGCTCCTACATATTCTACGAAGATCTTTATCGGTCAAACCGCATAACAACATACGTTGTTCCCTTTGTCATCGGTATGTTACTTGCCCGAGATTCGATCGTCGGTATCTCAATACCTAGTTCAATCTCGTTACCGGCAAGTCTCTTTACTCGTTTCATAATACATCATCCCGCAACTAACTCATTAGTTGCAATGCTTGCAAGGCTTTAAGTGATGTGCATTACCGAGTGGGCCCAGAGATACCTCTCCGACAATCGAAGTGACAAATCCTAATCTCGAAATACTCCAACCCAACAAGTACCTTCGTAGACACCTGTAGAGCACCTTTATAATCACCCAGTTACGTTGTGATGTTTGGTAGCACACAAAGTGTTCCTCCGATATACGGGAGTTGCATAATCTCATAGTTATAGGAACGTGTATAAGTCATGAAGAAAGGAATAGCAACATACTAAACGATCAAGTGCTAAGCTAACAGAATGGGTCAAGTCAATCACATCATTCTACTAATGATGTGATCCCATTAATCAAATGACAACTCATGTCTATGGTTAGCAAACTTAACCATCTTTGATTAACGAGCTAGTCAAGTAGAGGCATACTAGTGACACTATGTTTGTCTATGTATTCACATATGTATTATGTTTCCAGTTAATAAGATTCTAGCATGAACAATAAACATTTATCATGAAATAAGGAAATAAATAATAACTTTATTATTGCCTCTAGGGCATATTTCCTTCAGTCTCCCACTTGCACTAGAGTCAATAATCTAGTTCACATCGCCATGTGATTTAACACCAATATTCATATCTGTATATGATTAACATCCATAGTTCACATCGTCATGTGACCAACACCCAAAGTTTTACTATAGTCAATAATCTAGTTCACACACTATGTGATTAACACCCAAAGAGTACTAAGGTGTGATCATGTTTTGCTCGTGAGAGAAGTTTAGTCAATGGGTCTGTCACATTCAGAGCCGTATGTATTTTGCAAAATATTCTATGTCTACAATGCTCTATATGGAGCTACTCTAGCTAATTGCTCCCACTTTCAATATGTATCCAGATTGAGACTTAGAGTCATCTGGATCAGTGTCAAAACTTGCATCGACGTAACCCTTTACGACGAACCTCTTGTCACCTCCATAATCGAGAAACATATCCTTATTCCACTAAGGATAATTTTGACCAATGTCTAGTCATCTACTCTTAGATCACTATTGTACTCCCTTGCCAAACCAGGGAAGAGTATACAATAGGTCTGGTCCATAGCATGGCATACTTTTATAGAACCTATGACTGAGGCATAGGGAATGACTTTCATTCTCTTTCTATTTTCTGACGTGGTCGGGATTTGAGTCTTACTCAATTTCACACCTTTGCAACACAGGCAAGAACTCTTTCTTTGACTGTTCCATTTTGAACTACTTCAAAATCTTGACAAGGTATGTACTTATTGAAAAACTTATCAAGCGTCTTGATCTATCTCAATAGATCTTGATGCTCAATATGTAAGTAGCTTTACTGAGGTCTTTCTTTTAAAGAACTCCTTTCAAATACTCCTTTATGATTTCCAGAAAAATTCTACATCATTTCTGATCAACAATATGTTACTCACATATATTTATCAGAAAGGCGGTAGTGCTCCCACTCACTTTATTGTAAATACAGGCTTCACCGTAAGTCTGTATAAAACTATATGCTTTGATCAACTTATCAAAGTGTATATTCCATCTCTGAGATGCTAGCACCAGTCCATAGATGGATCGCTGGAGCTTGCACATTTTGTTAGCACCTTTAGGATTGACAAAACCTTCTGGTTGCATCATATACAACTCTTCTTTAAGAAAACCATTAAGGAATGCAGTTTTGACATCCATTTGCCAGATTTCATAAAATGTGGCAATTTCTAACATGATTCGGACAGATTTAGGCATCTCTACGGGTGAGAATGTCTCATCGTAGTCAACCCCTTGAACTTGTCGAAAAACCTTTCGCAACAAGTCGAGCTTTGTAGACAGTTACATTACCATCAGCGTCAGTCTTCTTCTTGAAGATCCATTTATTCTCGATGGCTTGCCGATCATCGAGCAAGTCAACCAAAGTCCATACTTTGTTCTCATACATGGATCCCATCTCAGATTTCATGGCCTCAAGCCATTTCGCGGAATCTGGGCTCATCATCGCTTCCTCATAGTTCGTAGGTTCATCATGGTCTAGTAACATGACTTCCACAACAGGATTACCGTACCACTCTGGTGCAGACTGTACTTTAGAAGACCTACGAGGTTTTGTAGTAACTTAATCTGAAGTTTCATGATCATCATCATTAGCTTCCTCACTAATTGGTGTAGGAATCACTAGAACTGACTTCTATGATGAACTACTTTTCAATTCGGGAGAAGGTACAATTACCTTATAAAGCTCTACTTTCCTCCCACTCACTTATTTCGAGAGAAACTCCTTCTCTAGAAAGGATCCATTCTTAGCAATGAATGTTTTGCCTTCAGATCTGTGATAGAAGGTGTACCCAACAGTTTCCTTTGGGTATTCTATGAAGATGCACTTCTCCGATTTGGGTTCGAGCTTATCAGGTTGAAACCTTTTTCACATAAGCATCGCAACTCCAAACTTTAAGAAACGACAGCTTAGGTTTACTGCTAAACCATAGTTCATACGGTGTCGTCTCCACGGATTTAGATGGTGCCCTATTTAAAGTGAATGCAGCTATCTCTAATGCATAACCCCAAAATGATAGTGGTAAATCGGTAAGATACATCATAGATCGCACCATATCCAATAGTGGTTACGACGTTTGGACACACCATTATGCTGTGGTGTTCCATGTGGCGTAAACTGTGAAACTATTCCACATTGTTTAAAATGAAGGCCAAACTCATAGCTCAAATATTCATCTCTACAATCAGATCATAGAAACTTTACTTTCTTGTTACGATGATTTTTCCACTTCACTCTGAAATTCTTTGAACCTTTCAACTATTTCAGACTTATGTTTCATCAAGTAGATATATCCATATCTGCTCAAATCATCTTGTGAAGGTCAGAAAATAATGATACTTGCCACGAGCATCAACACTCATTGGATCGCATACATCAGTATGTATTATTTCCAATAAGTCAGTAGCTCGTTCCATTGTTCCTGAGAATGGAATTTTAGTCATCTTGCCCAAAAGGCATGGTTCGCAAGCATCAAATGATTCATAACCAAGTGATTCCGAAAAATCCATCTTTATGGAGTTTCTTCATGCGCTTTACACCGATATGACCCAAACGGCAGTGCCACAAATAAGTTGCACTATCATTATTAACTTTGGATCTTTTGGCATCAATATTATGAATATGTGTATCACTACGATCCAGATCCAACAAACTATTTTTATTGGGTGTATGACCATCGAAGGTCTTATTCATGTAAACAGAATAACAATTATTCTCTAACTTTAAATGAATAACCGTATCGCAATAAACATGATCAAATCATATTCATGCTCAACGCAAACACCAAATAACATTTATTTAGGTTTAACACTAATCCCGAAAGTGTAGGGAGTGTGCAATGATGATCATATCAATCTTGGAACCACTTCCAACACACATCGTCACTTCACCCTCAACTAGTCTCTATTTATTCTATAACTCCTGTTTCAAGTTACTAAGTTTTAGCAACTGAACAAGTATCAAATACTCATGGGCTACTATAAACACTAGTAAGGTACACATCAATAACCTGTATATCAAATATACCCTTGTTCACTTTGCCATCCTTCTTATCCACCAAATATTCAGGGCATTTCCGCTTTCAGTGACCATTTCCTTTGCAGTGTAAGCACTCAGTTTCAGGCTTTGGTCCAACTTTGGGCTTCTTCGCGGGAGTGACAACTTGCTTGTCATTCTACTTGAAGTTCCCTTTCTTTCCCTTTGCCCTTTTCTTGAAACTAGTGGTCTTGTCAATCATCAACACTTGATGCTCTTTTATTGATTTCTACCTTCGTTGATTTCAACATCACAAAGAGCTCGGGAATCGTTTTCGTCATCCCTTGCATACTATAATTCGTCACGAAATTCTAGTAACTTGGTGATGGTGACTAGAGAACTCTGTCAATCACTATCTTATTTGGAAGATTAACTCCCACTTGATTCAAGCGATTGTAGTACGACAATCTGAGCACATGCTCACTAGTTGAGCGATTCTCCACCATCTTTTAGCTATAGAACTTGTTGGAGACTTCATATCTCTCAACTCGGGTATTTGCTTGAAATATTAACTTCAACTCCTGGAACATCTCATATGGCCCATGACGTTCAAAACGTCTTTGAAGTCCCGATTCTAAGCTGTTAAGCATGGTGCACTAAACTATCAAGTAGTCATCATATTGAGCTAGTCAAACGTTCATAACATCTGCATCTGCTCTTGCAATAGGTCTGTCACCTAGCGGTGCATCAAGGACATAATTCTTCTGTGCAGCAATGAGGACAATCCTCAGATCGGGGATCCAATCCACATCATTGCTACTAACATCTTTCAACACAGTTTTCTCTAGGAACATATCAAAATAAACATATGAAAGCAATAACGCGAGCTATTGATCTACAGCATAATTTGCAAAATACTACTAGGACTAAGTTCATGATAAATTTAAGATCAATTAATCATATTACTTAAGAACTCCCACTTAGATAGACATCTCTCTAATAATCTAAGTGATCACGTGATCCAAATCAACTAAACCATAACCGATCATCACGTGAAATGGAGTAGTTTTCAATGGTGAACATCACTATGTTGATCATATCTACTATATGATTCACGCTCGACCTTTCGGTCTCAGTGTTCCGAGGCCATATCTGCATATGCTAGGCTCGTCAAGTTTAACCTGAGTATTCTGCATGTGCAAAACTAGCTTGCACCCGTTGTAGATGGACGTAGAGCTTATCACATCCGATCATCACGTGGTGTCTGGGCATGACGAACTTTGGCAATGGTGCATACTCAGGGAGAACACTTTTATCATGAAATTTAGTGAGAGATCATCTTATAATGCTACCGTCAATCAAAGCAAGATAAGATGCATAAAAGATAAACATCACATGCAATGAATATAAGTGATATGATATGGCCATCATCATCTTGTGCTTGTGATCTCCTTCTCCGAAGCACCGTCATGATCATCATCGTCACTGGCGCGACACCTTGATCTCCATGGTAGCATCATTGTTGTCTCGCCAACTATTGCTTCTACGACTATCGCTACCGCTTAGTGATAAAGTAAAGCAATTACAGGGCGATTGCATTGCATACAATAAAGCGACAACCATATGGCTCCTGCCAGTTGCCAATAACTCGGTTACAAAACATGATCATCTCATACAATAAAATATAGCATCACATCTTGACCATATCACATCACAACATGCCCTGCAAAAACAAGTTAGACGTCCTCTACTTTGTTGTTGCAAGTTTTACGTGGCTACTACGGGATGAGCAAGAACCGTTCTTACCTACGCATCAAAACCACAATGATAGTTCGTCAAGTTAGTGATATTTTAACCTTCTCAAGGACCGAGCGTAGCCACACTCGGTTCAACTAAAGTTGGAGAAACTGACACCCGCCAGCCACCTGTGTGCAAAGCACGCCGGTAGAACCAGTCTCATGTAAGCGTACGCGTAATGTCGGTCCGGGCCGCTTCATCCAACAATACTGCCGAACCAAAGTATGACATGCTGGTAAGCAGTATGACTTGTATCGCCCACAACTCACTTGTGTTCTACTCGTGCATATAACATCTACGCATAAAACCTGGCTCTGATACCACTGTCGGGTAACGTAGTAATTTCAAAAAAAAATCCTACGCACACGCAAGATCATGGTGATACATAGCAACGAGAGGGGAGTGTATTTTCATACCCTTGAAGAACGCTAAGCGGAAGCGTTTATCAACACAGTTGATGTAGTCGTACGTCTTCACGATCCGATCGATCCAAGTACCGAACGCATGGCACCTCCGAGTTCTGCACACATTCAGCTCGATGATGTCCTCGCCTTCTCGATCCAGCAAGACGGGCGAAGTAGTAGATGAGTTCCGGCAGCACGACGGCATGGTGACGGTGTTGGTGAAGAACGAGCTCCGCAGGGCTTCGCCTAAGCACCATGGAAACTATGACGTAGGATAAACTAGAGGGGACGAGGTTGTCGGCACATGGCTTGGTGTTTCTTGATGTGTCTCTGGTGCTAGCCCTGCCCCTCTATTTATATGTTGAGCCCTGGGGTCGAAACCTGGAGTAAAAGCCTCCTCAAAGTCGGTTTTGCCAAAAAGGCAAGAGTCCTACACGGACTCCAGGGATAGACGCCAGGGTTCCCGACGTCTACCCCCTAGACGCCAGGGTTCCTGGCGTCTAGCCTCTGGTCTCTGCAAAACGTCCTTTTGCACTTTCCAAAAGCCTCGTGGCCTTTCCACTTTGGCCCAAATAACGTGTTCTCGTACCCAAACATTTCGGGAAACATCCGGAACCCCTTCCGGTGAATTCCGGAACCCTTCCGGAGATTAAACATTATTATCTCATATATTAAACTTTTATCTCCGGACCATTCCGGAGTTCCTCGTCATGTCCATGATCTCATCCGGGACTCCGAACAACATTCGGTCACCAACATACATAACTCATATAATACTATATCATCAACGAAACGTTAAGCGTGCGGACCCTACGGGTTCGAGAACTATGTAGACATGACCGAGACATCTCTCTGGTCAATAACCAATAGCGGAACCTGGATGCCCATATTGGCTCCTACATATTCTACGAAGATCTTTATTGGTCAAACCGCATAACAACAGATGTTGTTCCCTTTGTCATCGTTATGTTACTTGCCCGAGATTCGATCGTCGGTATCTCAATACCTAGTTCAATCTCGTTACCGGAAAGTCTCTTTACTCGTTCCATAATACATCATCCCGCAACTAACTCATTAGTTGCAATGCTTGCAAGGCTTTAAGTGATGTGCATTACCGAGTGGGCCCAGAGATACCTCTCCGACAATCCGAGTGACAAATCCTAATCTCTAAATACGCCAACCCAACAAGTACCTTTGGAGACACCTGTAGAGCACCTTTATAATCACCTAGTTACGTTGTGACATTTGGTAGCACACAAAGTGTTCCTCCAGTAAACGGGAGTTGCATAATCTCATAGTTATAGGAACGTGTATAAGTCATGAAGAAAGCAATAGCAACATACTAAAGGATCAAGTGCTAAGCTAACAGAATGGGTCAAGTCAATCACATAATTCTCCTAATCCCGTTAATCAAATGACAACTCATGTCTATGGTTAGGAAACTTAACCATCTTTGATTAACGAGCTAGTCAAGTAGAGGCATACTAGTGACACTATGTTTGTCTATGTATTCACATATGTATTATGTTTCCGGTTAATGCAATTTTAGCATGAATAATAAACATTTATCATGAAATAAGGAAATAAATAATAACTTTATTATTGCCTCTAGGGCATATTTCCTTCACTTCATTATTAGAGAATTGTCCCATGTGAGGAAAGGATGATGGAGACTATGACTCCCCCACAAGTTCGGATGAGACTCCGGACAAAAAATAAAATAAAAATAAAAAAAGAGGCCATAAAAAAAGAGAAGGCCCAAATAAAAAAAGAGAATGAGAGAAAAAGAGAGAAGGGCAATGTTACTATCCTTTTTCCACACTTGTGCTTCAAAGTAGCACCATGATCTTCATGATAGAGAGTCTCCTATGTTGTCACTTTCATATACTAGTGGGAATTTTCATTATAGAACTTGGCTTGTATATTCCAATGATGGGCTTCCTCAAAATTCCCTAGGTCTTCGTGAGCAAGCAAGTTGGATGCACACCCACTTAGTTTCTTTATGAGCTTTCATACACTTATAGCTCTAGTGCATCCGTTGCATGGCAATCCCTACTCACTCACATTGATATGTATTGATGGGCATCTCCATAGCCCATTGATATGCATAGTTGATGTGAGACTATCTTCTCGTTTTTGTCTTCTCCACAACCACCCTTCTATTCCACTTATAGTGCTATCTCCATGGCCAAAACTCATGTATTGCATGAAGATTGAAAAAGTTTGAAAATACTAAAGTATGAAACAATTGCTTGGCTGAAACTGGTGTTGTGGATGATTTAAATATTTTGTGTTATGAAGATAGAGCATAGCCAGACTATATGATTTTGTAGGGATAGCTTTCTTTGGCCATGTTATTTTGAGAAGACATGATTGCTTTGTTAGTATGCTTGAAGTATTATTATTTTTATGTCAATATAGAACTTTTGTCTTGAATCTTTCGGATCTGAACATTCATGCCACAATAAAGAAAATTACATTGATAAATATGTTAGGTAGCATTCCACATCAAAAATTCTGTTTTTATCATTTACCTACTCAAGGACGAGCAGGAATTAAGCTTGGGGATGCTTGATACATCTCCAACGTATCTATAATTTTTGATTGTTCCATGCTATTATATTATCAGTTTTGGATGTTTCATGGGCTTTAATATGCTACTTTATATTATTTTTGGGACAAACTTATTAACCGAGGGCCCAGTGCCAGTTTCTGTTTTTTGTGTGCCTATTTTAGAGTTTGTAAAAAATGAATACCAAACGGAGTCCAAACGAAATGAAACCTTCGCGATGATATTTCTTGGACCGAAAGCAAACCAGAAGACTTGGAGACGAAGTCGGAGATGCAACGAGGATGCCACAAGGCAGGAGGGTGCACACAAGGGGGTAGGTGCGCCCCCACCCTTGTGGGCCCCTCGTAGCTCCCCTGACCTAGTTCCTTTGCCTATATATACTCTTATACCCTAAAAACATTAGGGGGAGACACAAAACCACTTTTCCATCGCAGCAACCTTCTGTACCCGTGAGATCCCATGTTGGGGCCTTTTCCGGTGATCTCCCGGAGGGGGATTCGATCATGGAGGGCTTCTACATCAACACCATTACCTCTCTCATGAAGCGTGAGTAGTTTATCACAGACCTTCGGGTCCATATTTATTAGCTAGATGGCTTCTTCTCTCTCTTTGATTCTCAATACCATGTTCTCCTCGATGTTCTTGGAGATCTATTCGATGTAATACTCTTTTGCGGTGTGTTTGCCAAGATCCGATGAATTGTGGATTTATGAACAAGATTATCTATGAATATTATTTGGTTCTTCTCTGAATTCTTATATGCATGATTTGATATCTTTGCAAGTCTCTTCGAATTATTGGTTTAGTTTGGCCTACTAGATTGATCTTTCTTGCAATGGGAGAAGTGCTTAGCTTTGGGTTCAATCTTGCGGTGTCCTTTCCCAGTGACAGTAGGGCTAGCAAGGCACGTATTGTATTGTTGCCATCGAGTATAACAAGATGGGGTTTTCATTAAATTGCTTGAGTTAATTCCTCTACATCATGTCATCTTGCTTAATGCGCTACTCCGTTCTTTATGAACTTAATACTCTAGATGCATGCTGGATAGCGGTCGATGTGTGGAGTAATAGTAGTAGATGCAGTCATGAGTTGGTCTACTTGACACAGACGTGATGCCTATGTTCATGATCATTGCCTTAGATGTCATCATAATTATGCACTTTTCTATCAATTGCTCGGCAGTAATTTATTCACTCACCGTAATATGTGCTATCTTGAGAGAAGCCACTAGTGAAACCTATGGCCCCCGGGTCTCTTTTCCATATTATTGAATCTCGTTTACATCTTGCTAGTTTCCGATCTACTATTTTGCAATCTTTACTTTCCAATCTATAAACCACAAATACCAAAAATATTTATCTTACCATTTATCTATCTCTATCAGATCTCACTTTTGGGAGTGACCGTGAAGGGAATGACAACCCCTTTATCGCGTTGGTTGCAAGTTCTTAATTGTTTGTGCAGGTATTCGGTGACTTGTGCATCGTCTCCTACTAGATTGATACCTTGGTTCTTAAAACTGAGGGAAATACTTACGCTAATTTGCTGCATCACCCTTTCCTCTTCAAGGGAAAACCAACGCAAGCTCAAGAGGTAGCAGGGGCGCCCTCCACCCTCGTGGTGGCATCGAGACTCCCCTCTGGTAGCTTTTCGTTCCAGTATTTTTTATATTTTCCAAAAATATTCTCCGCTGATTTTCAGCGCATTCCGAGAACTTTTATTTCTGCACAAAAACAATAACACGGTAGTTCTGCTGAAAACAGCGTCAATCCGGGTAAACATATCCGGGTAAACAGCGTCAATCCGGTGTCCACTCTAATCAAATCATACCAAAATCATGTAAAAAAATTATAAACATGGCATGAATACTTCATAAACTATATATACATTGGATACGTATTGGTAAACAAGCAACTAAAAAGACAAAAGCAAAAACGAGAAAAACTATTTACACGAGAAAGCTCCCAACAAGTAAAAGAAGAACACGGAAATCTTTTTGGGTTTTCTTTTTAGTTCTACAACAATTTAAACTAGGAAATAAAATCTAAAAGAAGCAAGAAACATATTTTTGGATTTTCTCAAAGTTTTTCAAACACACAAGAAGAAAGCGAGAAAATAAATTTAACAAGGATGATACAATGAAAGAGTGTGGACACCGACAACTGGAATGAAATGTGTGAACATGAATGTAATGTCGGTGGAAATACGTACTCCTGCAAGCTTAGGATTTTGGCCTAACTTCATAATCAGTCAGTAGCTTGTGTAATGATTGGAGTGGTAGCTCACGGAGGCTCTTGGTACGGATGCCTCAGCCCGCCGTGCAGCCACAGCTGCTGCGTTATGAGCTCGGGCCTCGCTCTCAAGAACATAATATCTTCCCCTATTATGAACATCAAAGAGAGCAGGTGCAGGCAAATATGTGTCTACCACGAAGTCCTTGTTAAACGTCAAATTATAAGTGAAATTATGAGGATCACCTCTAAGGATCTTATGACGTTTCATAGCATCAAAGTCTAGGTACTGCATGGGTAAAATAGGATCATAGGGCAAAGGTGAAACACCCACCCCTCTTGCTAAGCGTGTGGCATAGATACCACCATAAAAATATCCACTACCAGCGTTGTGCCGTAACCTACGTGCAACAATCGCTCCAAGATTATAACTCCTATCACCGTAGGGAGCGGTGTGTATGAGGCTCAGGTCAGGCGCACAAAGTGTACTACAATCTTGTTTGCCTACAATACATTTTCCATTAAATAATGCGAAGTACTGAATTACAGGAAAATGAATGCTCTTAATTCTACCTTGCGTCACTCCCCTAGTTTCACCATAGCAAAGACTAGTCAAGAATATTTCAAACTCGGAACTCGGTGGTTCATCAAGCGAACCCCAGAATGGGATTTTGCACAGGTGAGCAAACCTTTCTAGAGATATGGTAAATTGATTTTCATATAGTTTAAATGACACCCTAGATTCACGGGGAAGGAATTTAAATCATTTGACAAATGATTCAGTGAGGATGAGGTGTTGGTCACACTTATCTGAAATGTAGGGACCAAGGTCGGCATTGTGAACATATTGCTCAAATTCCTCCTTAATACCCACGCTCACCATATTATCGTTGCATGTCCATAAGCATGTTTTGGTGGTGGAACTTTGAATGGAACTTTCACTTGGTTCAACATAAGACCGACAAGTGGAGCTGCTACTAGAAGATGCCTCCGAGGATATCTTCCTCCAAGAACTCCTTCCAAAAAGGTTCATCATGTTCGTGTACAATTTTCTGGAAATTTTTAGTTCACAAAAAAAATTCTCAACAAAACTTCACAAAAATGATAGCAACTGCTCATAGTGATGTATAGAGGCCTTAGCAAGCATTCAAACTACTTAGAACTCTAAGAATTCAACATGAAAGCTCATCTACAACAACACCAAGAGTAGCTAATTATTCCAAATATAAAACACTAAAACAAAAACTAATTGGATACATGGAGGAGTCACATACCAAGCAACAAATCCCCAAAACAGTTTTGGAAACGGAGCTTCAAGCAAAGAGATCGAAATCCGCGGTTTCGGGAGCAAGAACACGAGAGAGATAGCAATGGTGATTGTTTTCTCGGTGAATGAAGTGATGTGGGAAGAAGAAGTAAGTGAGGGGCCCCACATGGGGACCACAACCCACCAGGGCGCGCCTGGGGGTCCTGGCGCGCCCAGCTGGGTTGTGCCCACCTAGTGCACCTCCCTCTGATATTATTTGCACCAGAAATTCAGAAGTATTCAGAAAAAATTGTGTTAAATTTTAAGGGCATTCTGAGAACTTTTATTTTTGGGTCATTTTTTATTGCACGGAAAACTCAAAAAACAGACAAATCATGGCATTTTATTGTATTTAACTAAGAAAAATAGAAAACAAAAAGTAGGGACAGAAGGTAGTGCTTACTAAATTCATCAACTTCATACCTCTAAAAAATGATCCATAATAAGGTTAATCAAGTCTTATTAACAACCACTTTCGATTAGCATGAAACTAAAGAACTTTCGTAAATCACTAAGTTACCTCAGTTGGGATATGAATGTCCCCAACAATAAGCATTTCATATTTATTTTTAACAGTAGGTAGAGGTAGCTGAAAACATCCAATAGTGATTGTCGGAGATTTTTCAATAACATTAATACCATTCACTTGGAATTGTTTCTTCGGAAAGTGCACCGCATGCTCATTACCATTGATATGAAAAGTGACCTTGCTTTTATTGCAATCAATAACAGCCCCTGCAGGGTCTACCAAGGATAATCGACATGTTGTCGTCCTCGGGCATCTCAAGTATAACAAAGTCAGTCAAAATAATAACATTAGCAACAACAACGGGCACATCCTCACAAATACTGATAGGTATGGCAGTTGATTTGTCAGCCATTTGCAAAGATATTTTAGTAGGTGTGAGTTTATTCAAATCAAGTCTTTTATATAAAGAGAAAGGAATAACACTAACACCAGCTCCCAAATCACATAAAGCAGTTTTCACATAATTCCTTTTAATGGAGCAAGGTATAGTTGGTATTTGATATGTCTCCAACGTATCTATAATTTATGAAGTATTCATTCCATGTTTACAATAGTTTTATATCATTTTGGTATGACTTGATTAGAACTAACCCGAACTAACGTTGTTTTCAGCAGAACTACCGTGGTGTTGTTTTTGTGCAGAAATAAATGTTCTCGGAATGCATGGAAAATCAACGGAGATTTTTTGGGGAAAATATAAAAAATACTGGAACAAAAATCTACCGGAGGGGAGCCTGTGGGCTCCACGAGGGTGGGGGAGCACCCACCCCCTTGGGGCGCGCCCTTGTGCCTCATGGACTCCCCGTGGGTCCCCTTGACTTGTCCTCGACGCCAACCTCTTCTATAAATACCCAAACCTCCAGAAAATAACCTAGATCGGAAGTTCCGCCGCCGCAAGCCTCTGTAGCCACGAGAAATGAATCTAGGCCCTCTCTGGCACCCTGTCGAGGGGGCCATTGAGGGAGTCCTGGATTAGGGGGTATCCGGACAGCCGGACTGTGTACAACGTCCGGACTATTGAAGCGTGAAGATACAAGAATCAAGACTTCGGCCCATGTCCGGATGGGACTTTCCTTGGCGTGGAAGGCAAACTTGGCGATCCGGATATTATGTTTCCTTCCTTGTAACCGACTCCATGTAAACCCTAGCCCTCTCCGTGTCTATATAAACCGGAGAGGTTGGTCCTTAGAAGGCCGATCACGATTACATTCATACCATCATAGGCTAGCTCCTAGGGTTTAGCCTCTACGATCTCGTGGTAGATCTACTCTTGTACTACCCATATCATCAATATTAATCAAGCAGGAAGTAGGGTTTTACCTCCATCGAGAGGGCCCGAACCTGGGTAAACATCTGTGTCCCTTACTTCTTGTTACCATCAGCCTTGACGCATAGACCGGGAACCCCTACTCGAGATCCGCCGGTTTTGACACCGACATTGGTGCTTTCATTGAGAGTTCCACTGTGACGTCGCCATCAGGCTCAATGGCTCCTTCGATCGTCATTAACGATGTTGCCCAGGGTGAGATCTTCCTCCCCGGACAGATCTTCATGTTCGGCGGCTTCGCGCTACGGGCCAATTCGCTTGGCCACTTGGAGCAGATCGATAGCCATGCCCCTGGCCCTCAAATCGGGTTCGGAAACCTGAACCACACGGAGGATACCCGAGGAGACTTGATCTTTGGCGGATTCGGGCCAGCGCCAGAAGCGTCGAACAGTCACGATGAGCACGGCTTAGACCTGCTGTCAGACGTTGCTTGGAATATCATCCCGACAGAAGCCCCGGACCTAAATCCGGGACAGGTTGCGTTGCCTAAAGATGGAGGGCTGGACCCCCGCCCCACAGGTCGTACCCTCATCAGCGATGGAGCCGAACACAGGCTTCACTTTTGAGGAAACCGGTGACCCCGGTCCCCTGGACTCAGGTCCGGTTGTAGGCTCCAGTCTGTGCGTCCCCGGGCCCGCCGATCCCGGTTGGGCTCCGGTGATGGAGTTCACCGCGGCGGACATCTTTCAGCACTCGCCCTTCGGTGACATAATAAACTCATTCAAAACCCTCTCTTTGACAGAGAATCTCGGGCCGAATTATGTCCGGCTCGAGTGGGAAGCAGGCGACGAAGACATTCGTTGCCCACCCACCACCCACTTCATAGCCACGGTTGATGATTTATCCAACGTGCTGGACATCGACTCCGAAGAAATCGATGGTATGGACGACGATGCAGGATTCACGCCTCGCCACACAACATATACATGGTGGATACGCCCAAGGAAGGCGACGGTGACAATCCAGAAGATAATACCCCTGGGCAAAAACCAAAGCGACGGTGCAGACGCCGTTCGAAATCCGGCAACAGTAACAATATCAGCAAGAGCGCCAGAAGAATGGATACTCCGGTCAACCATGAAGGCGATAACAACCAAACAGAACCAGCGATGGACCAGGATGAACCAGGTCACGCCGAACATAGTCCGGGTCATACACCCGAAGAAAACAATCCAGAGGGACGAGTTCATCAATCCGGCCCAGGACAAGAAGACAGTCCGGACAACGACGCATTCATCGTCCCGGAAGAACACGTGGAGCGAAAGAACCTCCACAGAAAGCTTATGGCCACATCGAGAAGTCTGAAGAAGCAGAAGCAACGGCTTAAAACCGCACAGGAGACGCTCAATCGCAGATGGAACAAAGTGCTAGACACTGAAGAAAGATACGGCGATGATCGCCATACAAAGAGCTACCCAAAATGCAAGCTACTGCCAGAATTCGACGACGAGGCTCTTCCACTGAAGAACAACACGACCAAGAGACCAGGAGTACCACTTCATAATTGCAACAAATCAGCTGCCAAAGACGCCCATGATTTACGTGAGCACCTGGAGAAGAAAGCTGGCGCAGCTAGGTCCATCTACGGATCTAAAAGAGACACCCCAGCAAAGGACTATGGTCGTAAAAACAATTATGACAACCAAACACCAGCTCGGAACAAACACCGAACACAACAATAGCCGATGGCACACCACAGCGCGTCCAGATACAGAGGGGCTGCTCAACCCCTGTGCTTTACCGATGAAGTACTGGACCATGAATTCCCACAGGGCTTTAAACCTGTCAACATAGAGGCATATGACGAAACGACAGATCCAGGGGTCTGGATCGAGGAATTTATCCTCCACATACACATGGCTCGTGGAGATGACCTCCATGCCATCAAATACCTTCCCCTCAAACTGAAGGGACCAGCTCGGCATTGGTTGAAAAGCCTCCCCGAAAATTCAATTGGGAGCTAGGAGGAACTAGAGGACACTTTCAGGGACAATTTTCAAGGGACTTATGTCCGGCCTCCGGATGCTGACGATTTAAGTCACATAATCCAACAACCCGGAGAGTCCGCCCACAAGATTTGGAACAGATTCCTCACTAAGAAGAATCAAATCGTTGACTGCCCGGATGCCGAAGCCTTAGCGGCATTCAAGCACAGCATCCGGGACAAGTGGCTCGTCAGACACCTCGGCCAAGAAAAGCCAAGGACAATGGCAGCCCTAACAAGCCTTATGACTCGCTTTTGTGCGGGAGAAGATAGCTGGCTCACCCGCAAAGGCACCAGTGACCCCAGCACATCCGAAGTAAGGGATGGCAACGGGAAGCCACGGCGTAATAAAAACAAACGCCAACACAAGGAAGAGAGCCCGAACAACACAACGGTTAATGCCGGATTCCGAGGCTCTCGACCTAACCAGCAAAATAAGCAACCTAAAGGCAGTAAAGAGGGACCGTCCGTTTTGAATAGAGTTCTGGACAGACTATGCCAAATTCATGGCACCCCCGACAAACCTGCGAACCACACGCACAGAGAGTGCTGGGTCTTCAAGCAGGCCGGCAGACTAAACGCCGAACACAAGGGAAGGGAAACACCAAGTGAAGACGAGGATGAACCTCGCCAACCGAACACTGGGGGACAGAAAACATTCCCGCCAGAGGTTAAAACAGTGAACATGATCCACGCAACTCGCACATCCTTGGAAAGGCACGAACCCGCCCATAAAGACGCATGCGATATAGAGCCCATCGTACCCACACCTAACTACTGGATGTCTTGTTCGATCACCTTCGCTCACCCGGACGGCCGAACTAGTATTTGGCACGAAGGATCAAATGCCTTGGTGCTTGACCTAATAATCAACGGATACCATCTCACTCACGTCCTCATGGACGGTGGCAGCAGTCTCAGTTTAATACATGAGGACACTGTCCGCGGGATGGGGATAGACTCATCCAGAATCAGCAAGATTCACACAACCTTTGAAGGGATGATACCAGGTGTTGAAGCCCACAGCAAGGGCTCCGTCATACTAGAGGTAACATTCGGCTCTCCAGGTAACTCCAGAAGCGAAGACCTAGTCTTCATCATCGCACCCTTCCAAAGCAGCTATCAAGCATTGCTTGGAAGAACGGCCTTCGCCCGCTTCAACGCATTGCCGCACTATGGCTACCTTACACTCAAGATGCCCAGTCCACGCGGCGTCATCACCGTTAGCGGAACAACGGAGAGCTTTTCGCGTGCAGAGGAATACACGACGGCCCTAGCGGCCGGACTATAAGCGGCCTCTAACAAAATTATACCAGGTCATTAAGACCACGGACACGGTTAGACGAGTCCGGCAGCCCACATTAAACCAGGGCATTGTATATGTAATCCTATAGTGGACACCAGGGGATAATAATAAAGCCCCACACTCTCGGCTCAACCTTATTGGCAGGCCAGCATTTTACATTTTTTGCACACTTAAGTTGCACTCTTTCATGAGATCCCCTCTTTCCGTGGACAACGTTCGCGCGATACCCTTCCAAGATGCGGCACAATGGAGACAAAGGCGCAGACGTGCAGCAGGGCCCCGTCCAACAAATTTCTCTTTAGATTAAACCCCTGTGTAAACCTTTTCTATTGCCTCTTGTTGTTTCATTATCCCACGGGTTCCATAACCACAGAGGATACTGTCGTTTTTGGCATTACACCACGACAGATTAATGCACGCACCTGGACAAACAGGGTTTATAATGAATGGGCATTCTTGAGCCCATCATCTGTCAAAAAGTCCGAATACCTTCGGGAGTGTTCGGCGTCACGAGTTTGGCCTTATATGCATCAGCTCCGAATCATGTCTTTGGTCAAATGTTGGGATTGCCCGGCTCCTGGGTTTGCCGCCTTATGTTCCGTTATAATCGGCTAAGGTGGCCAAAGGAGAACTACTGCGATTGTGCCCTGGTTATTCCGGATGAGCGCCTCAGTAGAGAAAGCCGAAAACTGACCGTCATGATACAGCGAAAGACTGGTCAACCACTCGACAACTCACCGGAATCTCTAGGATTCCTCCGCATTAACGAAGGGCCATTTCCCGGCCAGGTACATACACACCCGTATTCGGATGCACGCGATGGTACCAGGGGCTACATAGTAGCCCCAATATTTGAACCCCGCGGCCAAGCGAAAGTGTTACAGCTATATAGTCCGCTTGCCTAGTTCGACGTGCGATCACCTCCTTGCCGAGTGATCAGGCTCATTTTTTTCGCGAACACCCCCGCATTGTATGCGTGGGGGTTGAAGCCAACGACTGCTATCTTTCGGATTACACACACACACACACACACACACACACACACACACATATATATATATATATATAAACGGCCTCACAGGGGACACAATCATATTTTTAGGCACCAATTATAAATATAACCTTCTAATCAAAATGTTTTTACAATAATTTGAATCATCACTCGAAGAGGAGATTCTTCGGGCACTGCGCCTCTATCAGGTGGGCACCCTCCGTGACCTGCGCCAAATAGTGCCCGGCCAGATATTGACCCCCTACCGGATCCTGAGACGCTACCATAGTGGCATCCATATCTGTCCAATACGCTTTAACGCGTGCAAGGGCCATCCGCGCACCCTCTATGCATGCTGACCTCCTCATGGCATCGATCCGGGGCACGGCCCCAAGGAACTGTTGCACTAAACCAAAGTAGCTGTCCGGCTTAGGCTCCTTCGGCCAAAGATGATCTATTACAGACCGCATCGCAAGCCCAGACAGCCTGTGAAGCTCCGCCACAGCAGCCATCTTATCACTTAACGGCAGCGGGCGAGGGGGAACATGGAACTGCGACCAAAAAAGCTTCTCCACCTCCTTTTCACCCTGATCTTTGAAGAACTCCATAGCGTCAGCCGTACTCTTCGCCAGGTCCGCGTATGTGTCCGCCGAGCTTCAGCGTCCATCAAGGGGAGCGTACTTCGAATCGAAGAACTTCGTCCGTAGCAAATAGGAGCCTCCATCCGCGATTTTTCTGGCCTGTTGAAGCTCCTCCCACGCACCCCTGAGCTCGGTCCGTATTTCCTTGGTGGCATTTAGCACCTTGCTCAGGTCAGCCGATTTATCTTCATGCTCCTTCTTCAGGAGCTCATACCGGTCAGCGGCATGTTTTAACTCGATAGCCATTTCGGCTATCTTTTCCTCGCTTCGGTGATGAGCAGCCTGTTCGGCTCTCAACTCCTCGGCCGCCTTTAGGGCATCCGCATTGCTCAACCGAGCTTGTTCCTTGGCTATAGCAAGTTCACCCCTCAGGGCCTCCACGGCAGCAGCACCATCTGCAGTCCGAACAAATTATATTAATACATGCCACCTTAATATTTTCCTATACAATGGGAGACAGGGCACATACCTTGTGATGTATCTAGCCGCTCATTCATCAGAGTAATATGGGCATCAATCGACCCAATTTGCCTCGATAGTTCGGCAACTTCAACGGACGGGCCGGCGGTCGGACCCACAGGTACCTGCACACGTTTACAGCACTATCATTGGTTTATGATCCTCCGTTTGCCGCCTAGGGCGGGCAACCAGAGTCTCAGGGGCTACTATCTATATGGAGCACACCTAGCGCGTGCCTTACAACCAAAGAAATAGTGAGTTTTCCATTACATACCTCAAAGCCTCTGAGCAGGCTTGTGAATCCTTCATTCAAACCGCTTGTAGCGGATGAAATCTTCTTGAGAACTGCGCTCATTAATGAGCGGTACTCCTCCGAGAGCGCAGCTTGCTCCAGTAAGCCCGTCAGTACGTCCGGACTTAGGGCGGCTGACACATTGGCTTTTGGCCTTGGCGGATCCGGGCTCCTCCGTGATCACACCTCGGTGTCGCCCGCGTCAAGAACCGGAGAGGCGGGTGGGGTCTTCCTCTCCATCATCTCCGGAGGAAGGTCCCCCGAAGACGATCCCTGTTGAGAAGAGCTACCAGCCGGACTGCAAAAAAGTTGAGTCCTGGTCATTGATCCAGGAGAAATACAGTACCTTTAAGTTAATGATTGACTTACGGCTCATTGGAGGGCTGGCCCGTTGGAGGGCATGATGCGGTGAGGGTGCCTGTCGGGGCAAGGACCCCTGGGGATCCCTTTTTCCCCAATTTAGGCATCTCCGCCTCCAAATCTTCGGAGGCGGCCCTCTTCTTCCCGCGTAGGGAGGCGACCTCGACCTCTCCTCCCCGACTATCCCCAGTTCGGATGCGTAGTGTGTGGGGTTCGGATCTCTCATCCTCCCCATTGTCTTTCCCCGAGGGCATTCTGCTGAGTACCCGGTCGAGCATCTTGGCCATGGTAGGGGCGGGCGATCCTTCGGGAAGTGGCACCGGACACCTGATTCTCTCTGCCTTGCCGAGCAATTCCTAGACGCGGATGATGTTCAGAATAAACAATCTTGAAAAATACGAAACAGGGTGTCCTGTATCAAGGCTACTTACTTTAGTATCTAGGCGATTGCAGCTTAGGCCCGCATCCTCGGTGGTATCCGAACATGTTACCTTCCGTTTGAAGAATAATTTGCACATCTCTTCGAGCTTTAAGCCGAAGAAGTGCTTCACAGTCCGCGGACCCTCTGGATTGCAATCCCACATCCGAAGAGGCCGGCGCTGGCACGGCAACATCCGCCGGATTAACATCACTTGCATTACGCTGACAAGGTTGATATCCCTCTCGAGAAGCTCCTGGATGTGGTTCTGCAGTGTTGGTACGTCACCTGCGGGCCCCCAATTACGTCCTACGTCTGTCCAGGATGCCAACTACAATGGGGGGCCCGAGCAGAACTCGGGGCGGCTACCCACTTTGTGCCCCTTGGGGCTGTAGCATAAAACCACCTCCGCTGCCACACATCAGATACTTCTAGGAAAGAGCCCTCTGGCCATGGGGCATCGACGTTTCTGCTTATTACGGCACCTCCGCACTCCACGTGTCGCCCCTCAATCATCTTCGGCTTCACATTGAAGGTCTTGAGCCATAAGCCGAAGTATGGCGTGACATGGAGAAAAGCCTCGCACATGATAATGAACGACGAGATATGGAGGATAGCATCTGGAGCCAGATCATGGAAATCCGGCCCATAATAGAACATGAGCCCCCTTACAAAGGGATGGAGGGTGAAACCCAAACCACGGAGGAAGTGTGGGACAAAAAGAACACACTCATTGGGCTCCGGCGTGGGGATAACTTGCCCTGGAGCAGGAAGCCTGTGCTGGATATCTGCGGTTAGGTATCCGACCTCCCTAAGATTCGCAATGTCCTTCTCCTCGATCGAGGAGGCGACCCACCAGCCTTGAGGATCAGATCCGGACATACTGGCGGATTCCAGAGGGGTGGATCTTAGGTTTTGGGTGTTAGATCTCGAGGTGCGAGAAGGCACGATGAAGGCGAAGAAAGAGGTGTAGGTCTTGACCCCTTTATAAAGAGGGTGAATATCAAGAGTCCCCGGTGTGGCCGTTTGAGGTTTATCCAAAAGCACATGGGGACATGATCCACCCCTCTGAAAATCCCGTGATAAAAGGGACATGATCTCTGCCTCGACGGGATGTGCCAATAAAACTTCCTTGTAACACGAGTTCACATTGGACCGAGCCACGATACATGGGCACGACGCACGAAGATTTCCAGCAAATCAGATCTATAGCATACGGAGATCATCCTGCGGATCCGGACATGGTCTACGTGTTCGATAACCATTTTGGAGTATTCGGAGGAGGAACCCGCCTTGCAATGCCGAAGACAATACTGCGCGTCGGACTCATCATCATTGAAGCCTAGTTCAGGGGCTACTGAGGGAGTCCTGGATTAGGTGGTATCCGGACAGCCGGACTGTGTACAACGTCCGGACTATTGAAGCGTGAAGATACAAGACTCAAGACTTCGGGGTGTGTCCGGATGGGACTTTCCTTGGCGTGGAAGGCAAGCTTGGCGATCCTGATATTATGTTTCCTTCCTTGTAACTGACTCCATGTAAACCCTAGCCCTCTCTGGTGTCTATATAAACCAGAGAGGTTGGTCCTTAGAAGGCCGATCACAATTACATTCATACCATCATAGGCTAGCTCCTAGGGTTTAGCCTCTACGATCTCGTGGTAGATCTACTCTTGTACTACCCATATCATCAATATTAATCAAGCAGGAAGTAGGGTTTTACCTCCATCGAGAGGGCCCGAACCTGGGTAAACATATGTGTCCCTTACTTCTTGTTACCATCAGCCTTAACGCATAGATCGGGACCCCCTACCCGAGATCCGCCGGTTTTGACACCGACAGACATCATCTCCGGAGGCCATGGGGAAGGATCTCAGAGGGGACGTCATTTCCATGAAGGCCAAGGACCAGGGGGAGGCCATGGAGGAGGAAGCACAAGGGGGAGAAATTCCCCTTCTCTCTCTCAGTGGCGCCAGAGTGCCATCGGGAGGGGAATCATCGCCGCGGTGATCGTCTTCATCAACATCACCATCATCATCACCATCCTAATCTCTTTAACACGGTCCACTCTCCCGCACCCCGCTGTAATTCCTACTTGAACAGGGTGCTTTATGCCACATATTATGATCCAATGATGTGTTGCCATCTTATGATGTGTTGAGTAGATATCCTATGTCTTTCGGTTGATTGATGATCTAGATTGGTATGAGTTGTATGATTTATTTTGGTGATGTTCTATTGTGCCCTCCATGTCACGCAAGCGTGAGGGATTCCCACTGTAGGGTGTTGCAATATGTTCATGGTTTACTTATTTGTCTTCGTTGCTTGAGTGACAGAAGCATAAACACGAATAAGTGGGTCATGACGTATGGGAATAAAGGGGACTTGATATGTTAATGCTATGGTTGGGTTTTGCCTTAATGATCTTTAGTAGTTGTGGATGCTTGCTAGAGTTCCAATCATAAGTGCATATGATCCAAGAAGAGAAAGTATGTTAGCTTATGCCTCTCCCTCATATGAAATTGCAATGACGACTACCGGTCTTGTTAACGACTGCCTAGGATAATTCCGCACACCGACCCATCATTATTCCACACTCGCTATTTATAATATTTAGTAATATATTCTAAATTTATGATAACAGCACCACCTTTTATATTTTAGCTCTTCGATATCATACAAAGTTATCATCTTCATACCCACAACGTAGTTTTATTTCTCGTTTCTAGTTGGAAGCAAACGTTCGGTGTACGTAGAGTCGTATCAGTGGCAGATATGACTTGAGAGAATATTGATCTTGCCTTTAGCTCATTGTGGGTTCGACACTCCATGCTTATCACTTCCACCTTTGTAAATTGCTACGATGATTCCCTGCACTTGGGGATTATCAAGCTCTTTTCTGGCGCCGTTGTCGGGGAGCAATAGCGTGGGGTTGGTATTCTCGTGTGTGCTTGTTTGCTTTCTTCACTAAGTAGTTTTTGTTTTCCCTTTTTGATTTTCTTAGTTGTGGGTGAAACATACAAAATCAAAAAAATGAAAATACAAAAAGATACACTTGCCTCATATGCCTAAAAAGTTTTTCAAGAAGAGAGGTGATTGGAAAGTTATGCATTGGAGAAGTGAGGGTCGACCTTGAGCACTTGTGTTCATGCTCATGGAAACAATGTAGAATTTTTCATGGAAGTTTCTCTGTAAATAATTATCCCCTTGTATATTTCCTTTCTATTATAAAAATAATGTGCCAAGCTTTGATTTTAGGATGATTAGATTGCTTGTTTACTATGTGCAGTACAAAAACAAAAAAATCTAGCTGTAGCGCGTGAATTTACATTTTTTTACTAGAAAGTCAATGAGTGTGAAACGTTTTGCACATTACTTCTGTACAAATTGTTCAAATTTTCATATTTTATTTAGAATTTTTGGAGTTACAGAAGTTTACTAAATTTCCAGATTACTACAGACTGTCCTGTTTTTGACAGATTCTTTTTTCTATGTGTTGTTCGCTTATTTTGATGAATCCATGGGTAGTAATGGGGGGGTATGAACCATGGTGTAGTTGGAATACGGTAGATAAAGTGCTAATATTAAATTGAAATGAGTTTGCAACAGTACCTAAAGGTAGTGATTTGCTTTATTATACTAAGGGATCTCACAAAGTTTTTGTTAAGTTTTGTGTGGATGAAGTGTTCAAAGAACGAGGAGTTACCGATGTGAGAAGAATAAAGAGAGGCAAGAGTTCAAGCTTGGGGATTCCCAAGGCACCCCAAGTAAATACTTCAAGGATACTCAAGCATCTAAGCTTGGGGATGATCCGGTTGGCATCCCATCTTTCTTCTTCAACAATTATCGGTATACCTTGGTTTTTGTTTTGTTCAAATGATTTGTGTCCCTTGTGTTTTTCTTTTTCTTTAGAAACCATGCTACAATGAGATATCCCTTCATTTATTTATAGAATGATTCATGTGCTTCACTTATATCTTTTGAGTATGGTTTTACAGAGTGCTTCGTGTGCTTCACTTATATATTTTGAGCTTGGATATTGGTTAGTCTATATTAATTGTAGAATGCTCCATGATCTTCACTTATATATTTTGGAGTATGAATAATACTATCATCTAAAGTGGGTTTGTAAGAGTGTCAACTTTAGTAATTAGTGATCCCACTATTTTGGAGGGTGTTGAATCTTAGTGTGATATTTCTGAAACTGGATTTGGAGTGTCAACTTTATTTAGTAATGATTCCACTATTTCGGAAGAGGTTCCAATTGATTATGAGAACAAAGTTGCTATCTATGATGATTAATGTGATGACATGTATGCTATAAATAATAATGTTAACCATGAAACTTTTCATCATGATTTTAATTTTCAATTGGATTATGCCTCACATGACGGTTATTTTGTTGAGTTTGCTCCCACTATTCTGAATGAAAAGAATTTTTGCTTATGTGGAGAGTCGTAAAATTTCTATGCTTGTAGATCATGTAAAGAATGCTTTATCTTATGGTTGTATTGTTAAACTAATTCATGATGCTACTGAAAATTATTATGAGGGAGGAATATATGCTTGTAGGAGTTGCAATAATATCAAGTTTCCTCTCTATGTGCTTAAAGTTTCAAAGTTATACTTGTTTTGTCTTCCTATGCTAGTTGATTCTTGTTCCCTTAAGTTGTGTGCTCACAAAATCCCTAGGCATAGGAATTGGGTTAGGTTTAAATTTGCTATTCACATTCTTCATGATTCTCTCTTTATGTTTCCATTCTTATCTTTTATGTGAGCATCATTCAAATCATCATGCCTAGCTAAAAGGCATTAAAGAAAAGCGCTTGTTGGGAGACAACCCAATATTTACCTTTACTGTTTTTGAGTGTCCACATGATTAATCTACTGTATTAATCATGTTTTATAGCTTTTGTTTCAATAAAGTGCCAAGTAACGCCTTTGGAAGACTTGGGTGAAAGTTCATGTGATCTTGCTGTAAAAAACAGAAACTTTGTGCTCACGAGATTAGCTGTCATATTTTACAGAAGAATGATTTTGAGTTGATTATTTTTTAAGAAGGTTAATAGACAAATTCCTCACGTCCACCAATTTATTTCAGAATTTTTGGAGTAGAAGAAGTATGGTTGTTGTTCAGATCATTACAGACTGTTCTGTTTATGGCAGATTCTGTTTTTAATGCATAGTTTGCTTGTTTTCTAGTTTCTGTGGCTTATATTGCTCAATATAAATTGTAGAAATGATATGGTACAGTAGTAATTGTGTGAGAGCAATTATGAATCTTGTCTTTGACAGTACCAAAGTGAATGATTTACTCTTTATCATACTAACCCATCTCACAAAGTTCCGTAAAGTTTTGTGTGATTGAAGTTTTCAAGTTTTGAGTGAAATATCAATATGAGGAGAATAAGGAGTGGAAAGACTCTAAGATTGGGGATACCCAAGGCACCCCAAGGTAATATTCAAGGAAGACTCAAGCGCCTAAGCTTGGGGATGCCCCGGAAGGCATCCCCTCTTTCGTCTTCAAAACCATCGGTATACCTTACCCGGAGCTATATTTTTATTCGTCACATGATATGTGTTTTGCTTGGAGTGTATTTTCATTTTACTTGCTGTTTGAATAAAATCATTGGATCTGAAATCTTGAATGAAAAAGAATCCTCCCATGTCTAGTTAATTATTTGACTACTTAGTGTTCTTCACTTATATCTTTTTGGAGTAGTTTGCCATTTACTCACGTGCTTCACGTATATCCTATGAGTAAATGGTTGAATGAATTGAATATCATAAATCTAAATTTATATATGTTTCATATGCTTATAACATGGGGAGTAATGATTTCACACATAATAAGTATAGGTAGTAAACTTATTGAAAGTCAGCAAACACAGCATTGGTCACTTGAACAATTCATGAAAGAATATTAAAGGAAGAGAGATTTCACATATAAATATACTATCTTGGACATCTTTCGTAATTAAGAGCACTCATTAAAATATGACATGCTAAAAGGTTGATGTTGGACAAGGAAGACAACTTAATGGGTTATGTTTTCCTATATCCTAAACGTTATATTGTCTTGGATATCCAACATGTTGAGCTTGCCTTTCCCTCATGCTAGCCAAATTCTTTGCATCAAGTAGAGATACTACTTGTGCTTGCAAACATCCCTTAAACCAGTTTTTCCATGAGAGTCCACCATACCTACCTATGGATTGAGCAAGATCCTTCAAGTAAGTTGTCATCATGCATGCAATAAAAAATGCTTCTTAAATATGTATGATCTATTAGTGCACAGAAAATAAGCTTTATACGAACTTGTGATAGGGAAGAAATAAAAGCGATAGACTGCATAATAAAGGTCTTTATCACAAGCGGCAATATAAAGTGACGTTCTTTTGCATTAAGATTTTGTGCATCCAACCATAAAAGTGCATGACAACCTATGCTTCCCTCTACGAAGGGCCTATCTTTTACTTTTATCTTCTACCCTTATACAAGAGTCATGGTGATCATCACCTTTCCTTTTTTACACTTTTTCCTTTGGCAAGCACTTTGTGTTGGAGCGAGCCGGATATATATATCCACTTAGATGTAGGTTTCATAAATTATTATTGTTTACATCACCCTTGAGGTAAAAGGTTGGGAGGCGAAACTATAAGCCCCTATCTTTCTCTATGTCTGATTGAAACTTTGAAACCATAAATATCACATGAGTGTTAGCAATTGTGAAAGATTAAATGATAGTTGAGTATGTGGAGTTTGCTGAACCAAAGCTCTTACATAGACCCTTCCCAAAAATAAGATCAATTGCAACTGTTTGATGACTAAGAGCATGGTTTGTTAGTTTTCAAGAAAGTTTATGATCTATACTTTAAATTGTGAATAGCTTGTTACTTGATCATGAAAAGTTTTATGAGTTGAGCTACTATTATGATATATAATGATGCTAGAAAAAGTGATTGAAACTATCATTGGTCAAACTTAAGCGCTTGCTAGCATTCACACTTCATAAATTATTTCTTTTATCATTTACCTACTCGAGGATGAGTAGGAATTAAGCTTGGGGATGCTGATACGTCTCCAACGTATCTATAATTTATGAAGTATTCATGCCATGTTTACAATAGTTTTATATGATTTTGGTATGTTTTGATTACGTTGTTTTCAGCAGAACTACCGTGGTGTTGTTTTTGTGCAGAAATAAAAGTTCTCGGAATGCCCTGAAAATCAACGGAGATTTTTTTGGGAAAATATAAAAAATACTGGAACAAAAATCTACCGGAGGGGAGTCCCGTGGGCTCCACAAGGGTGGGGGGCGTGCCCACCCCCCTGGGGCGTGCCCCTGTGCCTCGTGGACTCCCTGTGAGGCCCCTTGACTTGTCCTCAACGCCTACCTCTTCTATAAATACCGAAACCTCCAAAAAATAACCTAGATCGGAAGTTCCGCCGCCGCAAGCCTCTGTAGCCATGAGAAAACAATCTAGGCCCTCTCTGGCACCCTGCCGGAGGGGGCCATCATCACCGGAGGCCACGGGGAAGGATCTCGGAGGGGCCATCATCTCCATGAATGTCACACCCTAGCTAGTCATGCATTAGAGTGTTGCATCATGTTTACTCTTTCATCAGAAACTTGAAATGGGGATTTGTGAAACCCTCAGAATCATTTTTGAAAATGACCCAAATAAAAATTTCTCCAAAAGGGTCCAAGAAAATGCTCATGTTGCTCTCTGAAAATATTGGACAGAGATAAAAATCAAACCAATATTTTTTAAGAGCTCATAGGTATTTATTTTGGGCATTTGGAATTAATGCATAACTATTTGCATTGGAAATATATTAGTTATATATATTAATATATGTCCAAAAATTATGCCACCTGTTGGGGAGCTCTGGAATAATATATCTAGCTCCTGCAAAAATTGGCATAAGATAATAAAATGATTTAATATTTTATTTAAATCTAAACAAATGTCAGAAATTAGAAAACAGAAATAAATAAAAGGAGAAGCTTACCTGGGGCTCCTCCCTGTGCAGCCCAGCAGCAGCTGGCCGGCCCAGCCAGCAGGCGGCCCAGCCCGCCTCCCTCCTCTGTCGTCTTCGTCCTCGACAGAGGGAGGGGAGTGTGCCCGGCGCGCGCGCGCGCCACCGCGCCACGCCACCAGCTCGCCTGCCTGCCTGCCCCTCCCCTCCTCGTCTGGATGGCCTAGAACGATGCCACGCCCCCCCCCCCCGTACTCTCTAACTCTCCCCCGGTTATTCGTCTCCTCTCCCTCGCTGTCTCTCTCCCGTGTCCGAACGCACCCCTCGCCGCCGTTCGCCATAGCAGCCGCCACCGGCCTCCCCTCGCCTCCCCGACACGCGCAGGAGCTCCGCCCCCTCGCCCTGAAGCTCTCCGTCAAGCCACAAGACGCCGGACGCCCTGTGGAGCCGCCGTCGCCATCGTCTTCCTCCTCGGGCTCCGACCATCGTCGCCGTCGATTCGCCGTCTCCGGTGCGTCCCCGAGCCCGCTTCGACGCCCGCTGCAACCGCGGTGAGCTACGCCACCATTTCCCTCTCTTCTTCCCCTCGTTCCCGCGCCGTAACTCCGTTCCCCACCACGGCCGAACCTCCGCCATCGCCGAGCTCGCCGTCGACGCAGCTCCGGTGACCATTTGGTCACCCCAGCGAGTCCAACAAGTTCGTAAGGCCCCGTAGAGCATCCCTAGCGCCTCGCTTCGCTCGCCTTCGAGCTCCAACCCCGTTTCCGTGCACGACCGAACCCCGGCGGCCGCAGCCGAGCTCGCCGCCGTCGACTCCGGCCACCCCAGGCCCAGCCACGGCCACCACCCGACGCGCCATCGAGCTGGCTTTCCAACGCACCTAGCCGCACGCCGTTTGGAGCACCACAGAGGAAACCCGAGGCACATGTACGCCGCGGACCTCGCCGGCGACTAACCGCCGGCGGGTTTGACCTGTTTGACCTGGGGTTTGACCCCCCCCCCAGGGTCACTGACGCGTGGGCCCCGTCGGCCAGGTGGTTAGATTAGCGCTAATCACTGTTAGTTAACCCCCCCTGACACTGACCAGTGGGCCCCAGCGCCACTAATTCCTAATTAGAATTAAACTAACCCTGTTTAACCCCCCTGTCACTGACGTGTGGGCCCCACACGTCAGGTTTGACCCCAGCCAGCCGCAGTTGACCGCTGACGTCATGCTGACGTCATGCTGGCGCAATATATATATTTCTGGATTTAATTAAATCAGGAAATTCCAGAATATAGTTTAAACTTCAAAAATTCATAACTTTTATTCTGTAACTCCAAATCAGACAAATTATATATGAAAAATGATCAGAAAAATCCAATCTATCCATCTGTACTATTTTCATGCATGACTAAACAAGTTAACTTGATGTTTAAAGCAGAACAAGGAAAAGCACTTTAAAAGGCCATGCTTGAGTTTGAAATTTGAATCTTTGATTCAAATTTGTTCAAACCCTTCTGGTTTTAGTTGCATTAGCCCAACACACTCATATTGCCATGTTTCATGCATGCATCATATTGTTGCACATTGTTTGGTGATGGTTGTGTATCGGTGTCCTTTGCGACAGGTTCTGCCTCCGAGGAGTACCGTGATTACCCTAACGAAGAACCGTATCAGTGCATCGAACCATCAGGCAAGCAACCAACCATTTGATCATATCGATACTATCCCATGTTCTCGCTCCTGCTCTCTTTTACTGCATTAAGACAACGCGTTTCAAACTGCTGTGTGCTACGGTAGTTGAACCCATTTCCTCTGCATGACCTGTCATTGCCACAGTAACTAGATGAAACCCACTAGCATGTGTAGGAGTTGTATGAGCCATATGTATGTGTTGTTCCTACCTTGCTATGCCTGCTATGCTTAGAGTCGTGTCAGGTCTGGTTCATCTGGGTGATGGGCTAGAGTGAAATGATTATGTCGGTAATGAGAGTGGTGTGGTGAACACGATTTGGTAAAGGTATCGATGAGAGGCCATGTAGGAGTACATGGTGGGTTGTTTCATTGAAGCCGACCTTAAGCACTGAGATCTGTATGTGTGATTTAAGATACAGCTACTACCATGCATTGGGCCCTGAAATATGACCCCGCTCGACTTCTTATTCACCCTAGCTCTCTGTCCAGGAGTTGCAAGTAGTTTCTGGTGTTTGTAGCCTACTGGAGGCCGTGGACAGCGCTGACCGTAGGGGTGGGCTGTGATGCGGTAGGTACGTGGCCGGTGTACCGAATACCCGTTAGGTATCTCGGGAACCCTGTTCACATCGTTCGGGGCCGTATGGGAAACCTCGGCCGGACTCCCTGCGGATGGAACCTGAATAGGCGATAAACCTGGACTAGAGGCTTAAGTGTTTAGGTAGGTCGTGGTCTACACCCACGTCGGCTTTCGCTTGAAGTCTGCCGAGCACATGTCGTGTGCAGACGCTAAGTGGTGGAAACATGTATGAAGAAGTACACCCCTGCAGGGTTATCATAATCTATTCGAATAGCCGCGTCCGCGGTAAAGGACTACTTGGTTGCCTATACAGTTCATAGACAAGTAAATGGAAACTACTAAAAGCCTCAAGATAAGTGTGAGTGCCGAGGATGGCTCTTCCGTAGGAAGACGGAGGCGGATCCTCGGTAGTGTATTGAAGTGGTGAGTAGTGGACTCGTGTGCGCAAAACCATTTCAAGTTGAAGTATCGTAGGATAGTCTAGCCAAGAGTCAAAGCTGGCTTGCTGCAATAACTCCACCAACCCTTCTTGATAATATGCATGTATGTAGGATCTGATGTAAGTCTTGCTGAGTACCTTTGTACTCATGTTGCTATAATTTACATTTTTACAGAAGACGCTGCAACCCCTTCTGATGGGTTCTATGTAGACGTTGACATCAACGAGTAGGCTAAAGGCCCAGGTGGTGACCCTGAGCTTGTGAAGGACCACGTAGTATAGCTAGGCTTTCCAAGCCTCTTTTATTTTACTAGTTGTCTGTACTCAGACAAGTTACTTCCGCTGCTGGTTTGTATGACTGTATGACTTGAATGTTGGGTCGTGAGACCCGTACCTTTGTGTATGTTATGTATGGCTCCCTGAGCCTTAAATAAAGTACTTGTGTCGTAGAGTCATGTTGTGATGCTTCGTTGTATTTGCACATATCGAGCATATTGTGTGTATGATTGAAATGCTTGGTATGTGTGGGATCTGACTATCTAGTTGTTTATCTTTAGTAGCCTCTCTTACCGGGAAATGTCTCCTAGTGTTACCGCTGAGCCATGGTAGCTTGCTACTGCTCTGGAACACTTAGGCTGGCCGGCATGTGTCCTTCTTCGTTCCTGTGTCTGTCCCTTCGGGGAAATGTCACGCTTTGAGTACCGGAGTCCTGTTAGCCCGCTACAGCCCGGTTTACCGGAGTCCTGCTAGCCCAGTGCTACAGCCCGGACCCACTTGCTGATGACCGACACGTTCGAAGCTGGGTCATGGATGCCTGTCCCTGTAAGTCTGTGCCACTTTGGGTTTACGACTAGTCATGTCAGCCCGGGCTCCTTATCATATGGATGCTAGCGACACTATCATATACGTGAGCCAAAAGGCGCAAACGGTCCCGGGCAAAGGTAAGGCGACACCCGTGGGGATACCGTGCGTGAGGCCGCAAAGTGATATGAGGTGTTACCGGCTAGATCGATGTGACATCGAGTCGGGGTCCTGACAGCGTTGGCATCAGAGCCGGACTGCCTGTAGGTTCTCCAAGCCAAACTGGTCGATGTTGAGTCTAGAAATTCTTTAGTTATATGTAGGGGAATTGTTTGTGGGTTGGAACGTAAGGCTCTTTTTACTCCTTTATCTTATGACATTCTGATCTGAGTCAGTCTATTCTTCCACCGGGGGTTAAGGAATTAGGATCTATTCTCTCTATCAGGATCACGTGTTACTAATCAGTAGTACCTTATAGGTTTGATGGATACAAGCCTAGTTCAATTCTATTACCACATTATGTTGCTAGGATGGTCTCAGAACTTTGATATGATGATGTTGAGTGTGTATGAAATCCTTTGTCAAATGTCTCAAAATCCTTCTTGAGCATTTACAGCTGTTATGCTGCCGAAATTTTGCTAGAAATTCTAATGCCTTTGCATTATGATTGTGCTTTCAGATGGCCACTCGCGACCTCAATCAAGTGGTTCGCCTGACTCGATGCCTAGATGTACCCGGCCATACTGCCAAGTTGGTCAGGGTAATGACTGAGGCTGGATACCGCTGGTATCCTGAGTACACGGTCGAAGAGCAATTTCGAGACTTCAATCAAAGCCAGTATCTCTGCACTGTCAGGATATTTCCATCTTATCCTGGATCCACCGAGCCCCTTCACTGCTCCTATGGACTCGGGGTTACTATTGAGATGGCTGTGCAGGACGCCGCCTACTCTATGATGACCATCATGCGAGTCAGATCTGGACTATTTCGGGACTCTGATTTCCGGTATATGCCAGGATCACTTCCGGGAGCACAAGGGTATCCCCAGGCTATCTATGCTGACCCCACCCAGGAGGATTCACGGACTCGCACCACTGCTGAGATGCTCGAGGATAAGGACCGTGAAAATCGGGCCTTGAGGTTAGAGCTCTTCAATACCCGTGCTGACCACTGGGCCACATTGACTCGGTTCGCACCGGCGGTGCAAGCTGGATATTCGGATATGCGCGATCTCTATCCTGTGAGATCTGCTCTGCCAGACGTGATGGGTTGGCGTGATGTAGGAGGCATCACCCCACCTCGCGGTCCCCGCAGGCCACCGTCTGTTGGTCCAAGACCTCATCCTAGCCCCTATGGTCCACAAGCTCCGCGAGATCGTCTGTTTCCGGATGATCATGTTGAGCTTCCAGGCTATGGAGGTGACTTCTACGAGGACTACTACGGATCGGTCTGAGTTAGTGGTAGTATCACTAGTTCGCACTAGCTGTGTCGTCTATCGTCCCGCGTGACTCGTGGGATATGACCTAGTTTGTACTCTTTCCGGAGGAGTAGAAAAATAATGTATAGGAGCTTGGAATGCCTCCGATGAGATGTAATCCTCTTTTCACCGTAATAGTACTTTGTTTGGTCTTGTACTAAACCCTGTATGGTGTGTATGACGATGGAATAAAGAAGCAGTTTCTGTATCTACCATGTCATACGGATGATCATCTTGCATTTCGAGTTATTCCTTACATTTTATATCCTATGTCGGAATTTTATCATCCTGACTAAATCATTGTCTTGTTTACCTAGGATGGTCAACACGCGCACTAACCCTGCTCCTCAAGAGCAGGCCGAAGGCAGTGAAGTCAGGGATGCAAATCTGCCTCATCCTCCTTCCCTAGCCGAGGTTATGATGGAAGCTGAGAGAAACAAGCGGGAGACCAACCGTTTGTTGGAGCGTATTGAACAGAACACGGCACACCATCAGAGGACTAACGTGGTGTCACTCAGTGATTTTATCAAATTACATCCACCCACGTTCCACCACTCCGTCGAGCCTCTCGACGCTGATGACTGGCTTCGCAGTATCTCTCACAAACTGCGTTCCGCGCTGGTAGCGGAGGCTGACAAGGTCACCTTTGCTGCATATCATCTTGAAGGCCCCGCCAGTCTATGGTGGGAGAATTATGGAGCTATGCGCCCAGCGGGCCATGTCACTACTTGGGCTGAATTCAGCGAGGCTTTCCGTGAACATCACATTCCGGAGGGTCTCATGGACCGTAAACGTGAGGAATTTTGCAGTTTCACCCAAGGCCGACTTTCTGTGGATGCTTACAGCAGGGAGTTTGGTAACCTCGCACGATATGCAACTGAGGAAGTGTCTACTGATGCCAAGAAGCAAGCAAGGTTCCGTAAGGGCCTTAGTCCTGAGCTTCGCCGTGACCTCCGTCTGCATGAGTGCACATCTTTTCAGAAACTTGTCAACAAAGCCATCAGTGCTGAAACTGGTCAGACTGACTATGACGCAACACGCAAGCATGGCCGTGACATGGGTTCCTCATCCGGTGCTGGTCCTCAGAAGCGCCGCGTGTGGGTACCCAACACCGCCCTGCCACCCAGGTTCACACCGAGGCCATCTTTCCAGGCGCCTCGCCCTGTTCAACAGTCTGCACCGGCCAAGCCCTATGGGGGTCCAACCAACAATGCTCCTCCACGTACCAGTTCCGTGACTTGTTTCAAGTGTGGGGAATCTGGCCACTATATGCGTGAGTGTCCCCAGACCAACCCCAACCAGTCTGCTAAAGCTGTTGGCCGTGGCAAGCCGACAGGAAAAGTATTCCACGCCAAGCCGGTCACCGCCTCACGTGGCCATGTCAACTGTATCTCTGCCGAAGAAGCTCAAGAGGATCCCAACGTCGTTCTCGGTACGCTTCTTGTTAATTGCCACCCGGCATCTGTTCTTTTCGATACAGGAGCCTCTCATTCTTTTATATCCGAAAATTATGCTCGTTTGCATAACGTCGCATTCGGTGACATGCCAACCACTATGGAAATTCAACTCCGGGATCCAGATGGCAGACTCTAGGGTAAGTTATGGAAATGAAATCCAAGTCGACAGACTTGTTTTCCTTGCATCGTTGATAGCCCTTAAATCTTCAGATATTAATATCATTCTGGGTATGGACTGGATGTCAGCTCATCATGCCCAAATTGATTGCTTCTCTAGGACTGTTCAACTCACCCATCCTTCGGGGAAGATAGTCAATGTCTTAACCCGAATAGCCAAGCGACAATTATATTCTCTTAACGCCAGCCCTTTGCCAGACCTTGAGGACGTTCCGGTAGTCCGTGACTTCCCGGATGTCTTCCCAGAGGAATTGCCAGGTGTTCCACCTGACAGGGATGTTGAGTTCGTAATAGACCTCATCCCAGGAACCGTTCCGATTGCTAGAAGACCTTATAAGATGGCACCACTAGAACTAGCCGAGCTTAAGAAACAACTCGATGAGTCCTTGAAAAAGGGTTTCATCCGACCTAGTTCATCTCCGTGGGCTTGCCCCGTCCTATTCGTCAAGAAGAAGGATGGTACGGACCGGATGGTTGTAGATTACCGACCTGTCAATTTGGTCACAATCAAGAACAAATATCCGCTTCCCAGGATCAACGACCTGTATGATCAGCTCGCTGGATCCTCAGTCTTCTCCAAGATGGATTTGAGGTTGGGCTACCATCAAATCAAAATCAGAAACGGGGACATTCCTAAAACGGCCTTTGTTACTCGTTATGGCCAATACGAGTACACCGTCATGTCCTTCGGTTTAACCAACGCTCCAGCCACCTTTTCTCGGTTAATGAACTCAATCTTCATGGAGTATTTGGATAAATTCGTCGTGGTTTACCTCGATGATATACTCATCTACTCCAAGAACGAGGAAGAACATGCCGAACATCTAAGGCTAGTGTTGAAGAAACTTCGAGAGCATCGCCTTTATGCCAAATTTTCTAAATGTGAATTCTGGTTGTCAGAAGTGACCTATCTGGGTCATGTAATATCTGGTAAAGGTATTGCTGTTAACCCTGAGCGAGTTCAAGCCGTCCTTAATTGGACTCCACCTGAATCGGTCAAGCAAGTTCGGAGTTTTCTGGGCTTAGCGAGCTATTGTCGTCGCTTTGTCGAGAACTTCTCCAAAGTTGCCAAACCTCTAACCGAACTCCTCAAGAAAGATAAGAAGTTCGAATGGACTCCACAATGTGAGCACAGCTTTCAGGAACTGAAAAGACGCCTGACCTCTGCTCCCGTACTGGTACCGCCAGACTTCTCCAAGGACTTTGTTATCTACTGCGACGCCTCGCGACAAGGACTAGGTTGCATTCTCATGCAAGATCGACACGTAATTGCCTACGCTTCACGGCAATTGCACCCACATGAGGAGAATTATCCTACTCATGATCTAGAGCTTGCAGCCGTAGTCTATGCACTTAAGACCTGGCGACATTACCTCCTCGGTAACCGTTGCGAAATATTCACTGATCACCAAAGTCTGAAGTACATTTTCACCCAACCGGATCTGAATCTCAGGCAAAGACGTTGGGTTGAGTTGATCACAGACTTCGACTTAGGAATAACCTACACCCCAGGGAAAGCCAACGTCATGGCTGATGCGCTAAGTCGTAAATCTTATTGTAACAACCTGATGTTACAACAAAGTCAACCGCTTCTCCATGAGGAATTTCGGAAGCTTAACCTTCACATTGTTCCTCAAGGTTTTCTTTCCACCTTGGTAGCAAAACCTACTCTTACGGATCAAATCATCGCTGCCCAAAAGCGAGATAAGGGAATATCTAAAATCAAAGAGAACATTGCTAGCGGAGGTGCTAGTTGTTTCTCCACAAATGATCATGGTGTTGTGTACTTTGAGAACCGTCTAGTGGTTCCCAAGAACCAGCATCTACGGCAGTTGATCCTTAAGGAGGCTCATGAATCTCCTCTCACCATTCATCCCGGTAGTACTAAGATGTATCAGGACCTACGCCAGAGGTTCTGGTGGACTAGGATGAAGAGAGAAATTGCTCAGTATATTGCAAATTGCGACGTCTGTCGTCGTGTAAAAGCAGAGCACCAACGGCCTGCTGGCACCCTTCAACCCTTAGCTATTCCTGAATGGAAATGGGATAAAATTGGTATGGATTTCATTACCGGTTTTCCCAGGACCAAGAGAGGGAATAATGCTATTTTCGTCGTTGTCGATCGTCTTTCCAAAGTAGCCCATTTCTTACCTGTTCGTGAGAGTATAACCGCTAGTCAGCTGGCAGACTTATACATCTCCCGAATAGTGTCCCTCCATGGTGTTCCTTTGGAAATTAACTCGGATCGAGGAAGTCTTTTCACCTCTCGATTTTGGGAAAGTTTCCAAAATGCTATGGGAACCCGTCTCTCCTTTAGCACCGCTTTCCACCCTCAGTCGAGTGGTCAAGTGGAACGCGTCAACCAGATTCTAGAAGACATGCTTCGAGCCTCTGTTATCTCATTCGGAATGGACTGGGAGAAGTGCCTTCCATTTGCCGAATTCGCTTACAACAACAGCTATCAATCTAGCTTGGGTAAAGCCCCTTTTGAAGTTCTCTATGGACGACGGTGTCGAACACCCCTTAACTGGTCAGAGACCGGGGAAAGACAATTCTTTGGCCCGGATATGATTCAGGAAGCAGAAGAACAAGTTCGTATCGTTCGTGAAAAGTTGAAAACAGCCCAATCTCGTCAAAAGAGTCAATATGACCGAAAACATAAGGCTATGACTTTCGAGGTTGACGAGAAGGCTTATCTTCGGGTCACCCCTCTGAAGGGAACCCATCGTTTCGGTATCAAAGGCAAATTGGCTCCTCGTTACATTGGACCTTTTCGCATTCTCGCCAAACGAGGAGAAGTTGCCTACCAGTTGGAACTACCTCCGCACCTCTCCAGAGTCCACGATGTCTTCCACGTTTCTCAACTCAGGCGTTGCTTCTCGGATCCTATCCGTGGAGTGGACCACGAAACGCTTGATCTCCAAGATAATCTTACATATCGAGAGTACCCCATTCGTATCCTCGATCAGGCCGAACGTACCACCCGACGTCATAATATCAAGTTTCTCAAAGTACAATGGTCGCACCATTCTGAGGATGAAGCAACTTGGGAAAGGGAGGATCGTCTTCGACTCGAGTATCCCGCCTTCTTCCCGGAGGAACCCAAATCTCGGGACGAGATTCTTTTGAGTGGGGGTGAGTTGTCACACCCTAGCTAGTCATGCATTAGAGTGTTGCATCATGTTTACTCTTTCATCAGAAACTTGAAATGGGGATTTGTGAAACCCTCAGAATCATTTTTGAAAATGACCCAAATAAAAATTTCTCCAAAAGGGTCCAAGAAAATGCTCATGTTGCTCTCTGAAAATATTGGACAGAGATAAAAATCAAACCAATATTTTTAAGAGCTCATAGGTATTTATTTTGGGCATTTGGAATTAATGCATAAATATTTGCATTGGAAATATATTAGTTATATATATTAATATATGTCCAAAAATTATGCCACCTGTTGGGGAGCTCTGGAATAATATATCTAGCTCCTGCAAAAATTGGCATAAGGTTATAAAATGATTTAATATTTTTTTTAAATCAAAACCAATGTCAGAAATTAGAAAACAGAAATAAATAAAAGGAGAAGCTTACCTGGGGCTCCTCCCTGTGCAGCCCAGCAGCAGCTGGCCGGCCCAGCCAGCAGGCGGCCCAGCCCGCCTCCCTCCTCTGTCGTCTTCGTCCTCGACAGAGGGAGGGGAGTGTGCCCGGCGCGCGCGCGCGCCACCGCGCCACGCCACCAGCTCGCCTGCCTGCCTGCCCCTCCCCTCCTCGTCTGGATGGCCTGGAACGACGCCACGCCCCCCCCCCGTACTCTCTCACTCTCCCCCGGTTCTTCCTCTCCTCTCCCTCGCTCTCTCTCTCCCGTGTCCGAACGCACCCCTCGCCGCCGTTCGCCATAGCAGCCGCCACCGGCCTCCCCTCGCCTCCCCGACACGCGCAGGAGCTCCGCCCCCTCGCCCTGAAGCTCTCCGTCAAGCCACAAGACGCCGGACGCCCTGTGGAGCCGCCGTCGCCATCGTCTTCCTCCTCGGGCTCCGACCACCATCGCCGTCGATTCGCCGTCTCCAGTGCGTCCCCGAGCCCGCTTCGACGCCCGCTGCAACCGCGGTGAGCTACGCCACCGTTTCCCTCTCTTCTTCCCCTCGTTCCCGCGCCGTAACTCCGTTCCCCACCACGGCCGAACCTCCGCCGTCGCCGAGCTCGCCGTCGACGCAGCTCCGGTGACCATTTGGTCACCCCGGCGAGTCCAACAAGTTCGTAAGGCCCCGTAGAGCATCCCTAGCGCCTTGCTTCGCTCGCCTTCGAGCTCCAACCCCGTTTCCGTGCACGACCGAACCCCGGCGGCCGCAGCCGAGCTCGCCGCCGTCGACTCCGGCCACCCCAGGCCCAGCCACGGCCACCGCCCGACGCGCCATCGAGCTGGCTTTCCAACGCACCTAGCCGCACGCCGTTTGGAGCACCACAGAGGAAACCCGAGGCACTTGTACGCCGCGGACCTCGCCGGCGACTAACCGCCGGCGGGTTTGACCTGTTTGACCTGGGGTTTGACCCCCCCAGAGTCACTGACGCGTGGGCCCCGTCGGCCAGGTGGTTAGATTAGCGCTAATCACTGTTAGTTAACCCCCCTGACACTGACCAGTGGGCCCCAGCGCCACTAACTCCTTAATTAGGATTAAACTAACCCTGTTAAACCCCCCTGTCACTGACGTGTGGACCCCACACGTCAGGTTTGACCCCAGCCAGCCGCAGTTGACCGCTGACGTCATGCTGACGTCATGCTGGCGCAATATATATATTTCTGGATTTAATTAAATCAGGAAATTCCAGAATATATTTAAACTTCAAAAATTCATAACTTTTATTCTGTAACTCCAAATCAGACAAATTATATATGAAAAATGATCAGAAAAATCCAATCTATCCATCTGTACTATTTTCATGCATGACTAAACAAGTTAACTTGATGTTTAATGCAGAACAAGGAAAAGCACTTTAAAAGGCCATGTTTGAGTTTGAAATTTGAATCTTTGATTCAAATTGGTTCAAACCCTTCTGGTTTTAGTTGCATTAGCCCAACACACTCATATTGCCATGTTTCATGCATGCATCATATTGTTGCACATTGTTTGGTGATGGTTGTGTATCGGTGTCCTTTGCGACAGGTTCTGCCTCCGAGGAGTACCGTGATTACCCTAACGAAGAACCGTATCAGTGCATCGAACCATCAGGCAAGCAACCAACCATTTGATCATATCGATACAATCCCATGTTCTCGCTCCTGCTCTCTTTTACTGCATTAAGACAACGCGTTTCAAACTGCTGTGTGCTACGGTAGTTGAACCCATTTCCTCTGCATGACCTGTCATTGCCACAGTAACTAGATGAAACCCACTAGCATGTGTAGGAGTTGATTGAGCCATATGTATGTGTTGTTCCTACCTTGCTATGCCTGCTATGCTTAGAGTCGTGTCAGGTCTGGTTCATCTGGGTGATGGGCTAGAGTGAAATGATTATGTCGGTAATGAGAGTGGTGTGGTGAACACGATTTGGTAAAGGTATCGATGAGAGGCCATGTAGGAGTACATGGTGGGTTGTTTCATTGAAGCCGACCTTAAGCACTGAGATCTGTATGTGTGATTTAAGATACAGCTACTACCATGCATTGGGCCCTGAAATATGACCCCGCTCGACTTCTTATTCACCCTAGCTCTCTGTCCAGGAGTTGCAAGTAGTTTCTGGTGTTTGTAGCCTACTGGAGGCCGTGGACAGCGCTGACCGTAGGGGTGGGCTGTGATGCGGTAGGTACGTGGCACGGTGTACCGAATACCCGTTAGGTATCTCGGGAACCCTGTTCACATCGTTCGGGGCCGTATGGGAAACCTCGGCCGGACTCCCTGCGGATGGAACCTGAATAGGCGATAAACCTGGACTAGAGGCTTAAGTGTTTAGGTAGGTCGTGGTCTACACCCACGTCGGCTTTCGCTTGAAGTCTGCCGAGCACATGTCGTGTGCAGACGCTAAGTGGTGGAAACATGTATGAAGAAGTACACCCCTGCAGGGTTATCATGATCTATTCGAATAGCCGCGTCCGCGGTAAAGGACTACTTGGTTGCCTATACAGTTCATAGACAAGTAAATGGAAACTACTAAAAGCCTCAAGATAAGTGTGAGTGCCGAGGATGGCTCTTCCGTAGGAAGACGGAGGCGGATCCTCGGTAGTGTATTGAAGTGGTGAGTAGTGGACTCGTGTGCGCAAAACCATTTCAAGTTGAAGTATCGTAGGATAGTCTAGCCAAGAGTCAAAGCTGGCTTGCTGCAATAACTCCACCAACCCTTCTTGATAATATGCATGTATGTAGGATCTGATGTAAGTCTTGCTGAGTACCTTTGTACTCATGTTGCTATAATTTACATTTTTACAGAAGACGCTGCAACCCCTTCTGATGGGTTCTATGTAGACGTTGACATCAACGAGTAGGCTAAAGGCCCAGGTGGTGACCCTGAGCTTGTGAAGGACCACGTAGTATAGCTAGGCTTTCCAAGCCTCTTTTATTTTACTAGTTGTCTGTACTCAGACAAGTTACTTCCGCTGCTGGTTTGTATGACTGTATGACTTGAATGTTGGGTCGTGAGACCCGTACCTTTGTGTATGTTATGTATGGCTCCCTGAGCCTTAAATAAAGTACTTGTGTCGTAGAGTCATGTTGTGATGCTTCGTTGTATTTGCACATATCGAGCATATTGTGTGTATGATTGAAATGCTTGGTATGTGTGGGATCTGACTATCTAGTTGTTTATCTTTAGTAGCCTCTCTTACCGGGAAATGTCTCCTAGTGTTACCGCTGAGCCATGGTAGCTTGCTACTGCTCTGGAACACTTAGGCTGGCCGGCATGTGTCCTTCTTCGTTCCTGTGTCTGTCCCTTCGGGGAAATGTCACGCATTGAGTACCGGAGTCCTGTTAGCCCGCTACAGCCCGGTTTACCGGAGTCCTGCTAGCCCAGTGCTACAGCCCGGACCCACTTGCTGATGACCGACACGTTCGAAGCTGGGTCATGGATGCCTGTCCCTGTAAGTCTGTGCCACTTTGGGTTTACGACTAGTCATGTCAGCCCGGGCTCCTTATCATATGGATGCTAGCGACACTATCATATACGTGAGCCAAAAGGCGCAAACGGTCCCGGGCAAAGGTAAGGCGACACCCGTGGGGATACCGTGCGTGAGGCCGCAAAGTGATATGAGGTGTTACCGGCTAGATCGATGTGACATCGAGTTGGGGTCCTGACAATGAAGGCCAAGGACCAGAGGAGGAACCTCTCCCCATCTAGGGGGAGGCCATGGAGGAGGAAGCACAAGGGGGAGAACTTCTCCTCCTCTCTCTCGGTGGCGCCGGAGTGCCATCGGGAGGGGAATCATCACTGCGGTGATCTTCTTCATCAACATCACCATCATCATCACCATCCTCATCTCTTTTACGCGGTCCACTCTCCCGCACCCCGCTTTAATCCCTACTTGAACATGGTGCTTTATGCCACATATTATGATCCAATGATGTGTTGCCATCTTATGATGTTTTGAGTAGATATCCTTTTTCTTTGGGTTGATTGATGATCTAGATTGGTATGAGTTGTATGATTTATTTTGGTGTTGTCCTATTGTGCCCTTCGTGTTGCGCAAGCGTGAGGGATTCCCGTTGTAGGGTGTTGCAATATGTCCATGGTTTACTTATTGTCTGCGTTGCTTGAGTGACAGAAGCATAAACACGGATAAGTGGGTCACGGTGTATGGGAATAAAGGGGACTTGATATGTTAATGCTATGGTTGGGTTTTACCTTAATGATATTTAGTAGTTGCAGATGCTTGTTAGAGTTCCAATCATAAGTGCATATGATCTAAGAAGAGAAAGTATGTTAGCTTATTCCTCTCCCTCATATGAAATTGCAATGACGACTACCAGTCTTGTTAACGACTGCCTAGGATAATTCCGCACACCGACCCATCATTATTCCACACTTGCTACTTATAATATTCAGTATTATATTCTAAATTTATGATAACAGCACCTACTTTTATATTTTAGCTCTTCGATATCATACAAAGTTATCCTCTTCATACCCACAACGTAGTTTTATTTCTCGTTTCTAGTTGGAAGCAAACGCTCGGTGTACGTAGAGTCGTATCAGTGCAAGATAGGACTTGAGAGAATATTTGTCGGTGGAAACGACACCTATGGGATCACGGGAATCCCTACTACGGTTGCGGGGCACGGGGTCATGAGAAAAGCGGGATCAGCAATCAGCACAAGCGCACGGGTCATTTACCCAGGTTCGGGCCGCAAGGATGTGTAATACCCTAGTCCTGCTTTTGTGTCTATTTGAGTGTTCTTGGAGTTCTTGAGCTAGCTCCGATGAGTATAACTTGTCCAAGGGTCCGAATCCTTCTCCTGGATTCCTCGGGCCTCCTTTTATAGTCAAGGGGATTGCTACAGTGGCACACAGGAGGTGGCATCGGTGTACAGTGGCTAAGCTTATCGCTTAGCCATTACAGGACAAGATGCATTTAATGCGCCCCTTAGGTGTCCCTCCCACTTTACCACCGCCTTGCCCTGCTTCGACACGCGCCCGGGCCAGCGAGGCGGTCAGTGCCATGTAGGCTGGCAGGCTTCTGAGGTGGCGCGGTGGTAGGGCCTTCACGAAGATTTGCATGCCACCACGTAGGCGCTCGCTGAGTTGGCTTGGAAGCCTCACGCCGACACACAGGTGCCTGCCTAGCTGGTAGGCCAGCAGCTGCATGGGAGCGGCGGTGGAAACTTGGCGGGCATGGGCCTGGCTGTGGTCCCACGGATGTCCTCGGCAAGGCCTTGTCGGGGCCCCGGCAAGGGTCTTGCCATGGCGTCATGGTCGTCCCCGGAAAGGATCTTGCCGGAGGTCTTGTAGGTTTCCTCGGCAAGGATCTCACCGAGCTTTGCCGTCTTCTAATCCTCATCTGACTTGGAGTGTTCATGATCTTCACAAAGATCTGCATGCCACCATGGAGGCGCCTTCCGTGCCTTGGTTCCAATGTGGTTGTCGGAAACCTCGGGCTCGAGGGTGGGGTGCTCCGCTGGTGTTGGGCAAGTTGCCCTGGCAACGGTCTTGCTGGGGGAGTCCACCTTGCCCTCTTGCTCTTTGTGTCTCTGTCTTGGCGTTGCTTTGACCGTCTTGTGGCCTTGATTCCCTGCCCCCGCCCTGCTTAAGTGTGGCCGCAGGCGTGGCTCCGACTGCTCGTGCACAAGTAAGGGGTACAAAGGAGTGCCCCTACTTTAGTACACCGACAGGAGGCCCCGGGCCTGGACCATACATAAGCGCAACGCGTTGTTGGGCAAGGCCCAAAATGGTGCGCGGGCAGGCGGGGTGGTTTTTACCGCAGTAGCTTTTTTTCGTCTGCTGCGCTTCCCCACGACCTGCATTGAATGCGTGATGTGGGGGTCGTGTGTGACGTGGGGGACATGCATGGGGCGGTTGCTCCAGGCATGCGTCATGTCGTAATAAATGTTAAAGAGATGGCCCGCGCCTTTCCCATAAAAAGGAATAACCGCGGGCACGCGGCTCATTTACCCTCTGTGCTTTCCCCAATCTCGGCATCGCCGTCCCCATCTTCTTCTTCCTCCTCAAGCTTTCGTTCCTCGCTGCTGCTGCGCCCCCCACTGCTTTTGACCCCTCGCCCTCTTCCCAGCCGCCATGGCGCCTAAATCTGGCAAGGGCAAGGGCGTAGCCAAGGACGCAAAGGAAAAGGAGACGCCGGAGAGCGAGGCGGTGGCGTGGCGGGCGTAGTTCGCCTATTTCACCCCGTCGTCAATCGACGTCTTCGACCTCAAGGACTACTTCAGGCCTTTGTGGGGGACGGAGATGACGGGGCACCCTGCCACGCGTGTCATCCCCGCTGTTGCAACAAGGGTGGCCAATAACGGTACCCATTCTTCATCAACTTCTTCTTCTGCGGGCTCTGCCCCCCTTTTTCCGACTTCTTCAACGATGTCATGCACACTTTTGGCTTGCACCTGTTGGATCTCACGCCGAATGACGTGGCGTGCTTGGCGTGCTTTGACCACCTCTGTGAGGGCTTCGCTGGGGTGTTTCCCAGCACGATGCTTTTCCGCTACTACTTCTCCCCCCGCATCCAATCTGGGGGTGCCCTTACTGGGAGCTTCGCCAGGATCTCGAGGGCCCAGGGGAAAGGCGCATACCCAGAGGGTTCCGTGAAGGAGAGGTGGGAGGAGTGGCAGGGCCCGTGGTGCTGGATTGTGGAGGAGAACCCACCCGAGTTCTGCCGGGGTGTTCGTCAGGAGCCGCCGACCCATGGCGCGGACTGGAGTGACCTCGACGCCGATGACAAGAAGTTTTCGATCACCACCACCAGGATTCGCCGCCTCACCGAGGTCAGGCTCACCATCGAGATGATTGCGGCGGATTTCATCCGCCGCCGAATCGCTCCGCTGCACAACAAGGGGAGGCCGGCCCGGGATATCAGGAACGCGGCCGACATCATGAGGCTCCACACCTGCCTGAAGCACAACATCATGGTGATGGGGCACTCCTGGTATTGCCGGAGGCTCTTCCAGCTCGACGTGTTTGCCGACAGCAGGGTGGAGAGGACCGGCAAGGCCGTGAAGTCCGGCAAGGCCATCAAGGGGCCCTTGTTTGGGCTGCCGCTAGGAGTGGTCCTGATGAGCAACAACTCCCGGTAGGCCGACATCCTCGCCATGATGCCGGTCTTCAACGTGCACGGTCTTGACCCAGCCTGAGTCGAGCCCCCGGCACGCGAGGTGCAGGAGTTCTTCGACAACTTGGTTGAAGAACTCGATCATGACGAGCTGCTGCTCATCCAGGACACCACCCAGGAGGAGCTGGACTACATCGCCGCCAGAGTGGCGGAGGCGGAGCTTGCTAGGGCGGGCGGCGACACCGGCAGCATGGAGAACGAGGCCGCCGTGGCCACAGAAGAGAAGGATCTCGCCCAATGGGTGAAATCCGCCAGGAAGGCGGGCAGCGTCGGCACCGAACCCCCCCTTGTCGAGGACGTGGTCGAGGAATCATCCGAGGAAGAGGCCGAGGCCGACGACCCCTTGGCTATGAAGAAAAGATGCGTCCTGCGTCGGGCCAGCTCTGGCGAGCCGGTCCAGTCCGGCAGGGCCGAGCCGCGGCAAGGGGTTTAGGGGGAAACCGCGCGCGTGACGAGGGTCGCGGTGGCGAAAAAGAAGGCCGCAGTTGAGGGAGTCCTGGATTAGGGGGTATCCGGAAAGCCGGACTATATACTTTGGCCGGACTGTTGGACCGTGAAGATACAAGACTCAAGACTTCGTCCCGTGTCCGGATGGGACTCTCCTTTGCATGGAAGACAAGCTTGGCGATTCAGATGTTAGATCTCCTTATTTTTAACCGACTCTGTGTAACCCTAGCCTCCTCCGGTGTCTATATAAACCGGAGGGTTTAGTCCGTAGAAGAACAATCATAATCATCATAGGCTAGCTTCTAGGGTTTAGCCTCTATGATCTCGTGGTAGATAAACTCTTGTAATACTCATATCATCAAGATCAATCAAGCAGGAAGTAGGGTTTTACGTCCATCGAGAGGGCCCGAACCTGGGTAAAACATCGTGTCCCCTACCTCCTGTTACCATTAGCCTTAGACGCATAGTTCGGGACCCCCTACCCGAGATCCGCCGGTTTTGACACCGAGATTGGTGCTTTCATTGAGAGTTCCTCTATGTCGTCGCTGCAAGGCTCGACAGCTCCTTCAATCATCAACAACAACGCAGTCCAGGGTGAGACTTTTCTCCCCGGACAGATCTTCGTGTTCGGCAGCTTTGTACTGCAGGCCAATTCACTTGGCCATCTGGAGCAGATCGACAGCTACGCCCCTGGCCATCAGGTCAGGTTCGGAAACTTGAACTACATGGCCGATAACCGCAGTGACTTGATCTTTGACGGATTTGGGCCTACATCAGGAGCGCCGAACAGTCACGACAAGCACGGCGTAAACCTGCCGTCAGACAATACTTGGGATATTGCACCTGCAAGATCTCCGGACCTAAATCCGGGGCAGATCGCGTCGTCCGAGGACGGGTGGATGGACCCCACCCCGGAGGCCGCCTACTCATCGGAGGTAGAGCCGAACACGGACTCCACCCCCAAGGAAGTCTGTGTCGCTGGACCCCCGGACTTGTGTCCAACTGTAGGTTCCAGACCGCGCGCCCCTGAGCCCGCCGAATCTGGTTGGGCTCCGGTAATGGAGTTCACCGCTGCGGATATCTTCTAGCACTCGCCCTTTGGCAACATGCTGAATTCATTAAAGTCTCTCTCTTTGTCAGGAGACTTTTGGCCGAACTATGTTCGGCTCGAGTGGGAAGCACGCGACGAGGAAATTCGTTGCCCACCCACCACCCACTTCATTGCCACTGTCGGCGATTTGACCGACGTGCTTGACTTCAACTCAAAAGACATTGACGGTGTGGACGATGATGCAGGAGAAGAACAGGAACCACCATCCACAGGGCGCTGGACAGCCACCCCCTTGTATGATATATATATGGTGGACACTCCCAAAGAAACCAATGGCGACGAGGCGATAGAGGGTAACCCCTCCAGGAAGAAATCAAAGCATGGGCATCATCGGGACCGCTCCAAGCCCCGCCAGAGCAATACCGGCACAGGAGATGAAAACAATCTGGATGGTGCCGAAGACGAATACAATCCCGATCAGCCTGCCTTTGAGCAGGCCGAAGAGGAAGACGGGTGGGTTAGCCCAGACGAACAGGCGATAGACGGATACTTGGAGGAGGACAACCGCATGCCTCCCTCCGAAGACGAGGTGAGCCTAGGCGACGATGAATTCGGCGTGCCTGAGGATCCCGTAGAGCAGGTTCGCTTCAAGCAACGACTTATGGCCACGGTGAGAAGCCTGAAAAAGAAGCAACAGTTTCTCCAAGCTGACCAAGATTTGCTCACAGACAGATGAACCAAGGTCCTGGCAACCAAGGAATACGGACTCGACCACCCCACCAAAGGGTACACAAAGCACAATTTGCTACCTCAACCTGAGAAGGAGGTCCTAAAGCCCACACCTCGATGCCAATACATCACGGTCCGGGGCAATACACAGGAAACGCGAGGCAGCATCCATAAACCTCGACACAACAGACATAAGAATCACAAAAATAATGATGATGCCCAAGACAAGGCAGTTGGTGCCGGATTCCACGGCCCCCAGTCCGGTCAGCGGAAAGAGAACAACTCAGGCCCATCTGGCCCGGGCAGCATACTCGACCAACCATGTCAAATTCATGGTACCCCTGAAATGGCGGCCAATCATACCAATAGAGAATGTCGGATCTTCAAAACAAAATGGCCGGTCGTGCGCCGGAAACAATGAAAAGAGGTCACAAACAACGAGGAGCCCAGACCACCAAACATTGCGAGGTCAAAGGAAAATCCTCCACAAACCAACAAGGGAACGAATGTGTACTCCTAGGGATGCCGACTCAACAATACAAGTCACCCCACGGTACAAAAATACGGCCGATCATCTTCGATCACATAGACCGTCCAGACAATATCAACCATGGCAATTTAATTGCAATTACCATTGACCCAATAGTTGGTGGGTTCCACCTCACACGAGCCCTATGGGCGTAAACAGTAGCCCAAACTTGCTGTGCCAGGACACAATTCACCAGATAGGTATTGACCGCTCGAGGATCAAACCCACTAAAAACATCTTCTAAAAGATGTCATTCCAGGGGCAAAGGCCAAGTTTTACAGGCCCACCAACCTGGAGGTTGTCTTCGGATCACCAAACAAACACCATACCGAAGAGTAATTCTTCAGCATTTATCCCCTGATACAGTAACTATTATATACTACCGGGATGAACCGCGTTGGCTCGATTCAACACGGTGCCACACCATGCCAAACCCACGTGACATAGTCACAACTATGAGCAAGGCCGAACTCCACCCCGACACTAGAAAGTACACCGTCGCTGAGGTAGCAAGTTGTGCCTTTCTATCGAACCTCGATTCGACAGCCAAAACCCCAGACACCAATAAAGGAGTCCGAGCTACTTTACGGCACGATAGCCCGGCTCGACCAGGATCCGATCAAGCACTCCGGCATAAGCTAGGGAAGAGCCCTGCGGTTCAACCACCCTATAACACGCAAATGCCTCTAAGCATTTTTATTTACAGGCTCACTTTTGCGCAGAACAGGACTGGCGACATGGAATCAGCTTGGACGCACAAGGCGGGAATACACAAGTATTCCCCAAGAAGACAGTCCAGATACACTTCGGATCCGCACACAGCTTCCTCCCGTCCGGCCACGACAGGTTCCACCAGCATACCTCTTTTCATAGCATAACCCATACTCATACGCATAGACGTGTCACTCCACTACAACACGTAGAACTAAATGACACTTACCGGCCATCGTTCCTCATTGACGCTTTTTTCGTCATAACGGAACCCGCACATAGTGTCATGCCCCATTATGCCAGGGGCTTCATTGTACTCATAATATGGCAACAAAGTCCGGCCACCTTCTCGGTCGCTCGACACCCCGAACTTATAGCACTATATGCATCAGCTCTGAATCATGTCTTGGGTCATTAGTTGGGTTTGCCCGGCTCCCATGTTTTGGTACCTTACGTTCCGCTCCATCGGCTAAGGTAGCGTTGGGAGAACTACTGCGATTGTGTCCCGGTTCTTCCGGACGAGCACCTCAGTAGAGAAAGCCGAAAACTGGCTGTCATGATACGGAGAGAGCTGGTCAGCTGTTCGAGAGGTTGTAAAATCTTTAAGGATTTATTCCGCATAATGCCATAACAAATGTAGAGTGCGACGGATCGGTCTTCCGATCAGGCGCTGTTAGAGCCCCTGGTACGGTCTTCCGAACACCAGGGGCTGCGCCTACCATACTCGAATTCCTATGGCTAAGTGAGAGTGATAAAGCCCTATAGTCTGATTGCCTGGTTCGCTGTGATGAACACCTCCTTCAAGGACCCAAAAATGGGATAAAGAGTGTTCAGGTATGTCCCGAACACCCCCGTACTTTCTACGTGGGGGCAGAAGCCGACGACTGGCCAACTCTCAAGATTTATATATACTAAATGGCCGCACAGGAAGAAAAAACTTTCATGTAACAGGCAATAAATAATAACAGTGCCAGTATCCCGCATTACAAAGGACAGCATGACTGCCTTCAGGGAAATATAGTGTCTTTGGTACACTATTCTGCCACAAGGCGGGCTCCTTTCAGGACACCATAATAATATAATTTGGGCTTGCGATGCTCCTTACCCTCCGGTGGTCCCTCGGTCATCAGCTTTTCAGCATCAAGCTTCCCCCAGTGCACCTTCGCATGGGCAAATGCCATGTGTGCACCTTCTATACAGACCGGCCGCTTAATGACTTCGAGCCAAGGGCAAGCACCAACAATCCACTTCATGTGTCCGAAGTAACTGCTTGGAATTGGCTCAGCAGGCCACAGCTGGACAACTAAGTCCTTCATGGCTAGTTCGGCCACCTGGTGCAGTTCGATCGGCTGCTTCAGCTGATCGAAAAAGGGCACCGGATAATTTGGCGCCAAATACTGCGACCAGAAATGCTTCTCCGCAGACTTCTTCTCTTCAGCATGGTAGAATTGGGCAGCATTAGATATGCTGCATGGCAGGTCTGCAAATGCTCCTGGAGAAACAAGAATTTAGTTTGTCACTTAGAGTTTCTCCTATTACTATACAAAAATCGCTTTGAGTAAAAAAGCCTTACCAGTCGCAATCCCCCTTGCCTCCTGAATGTCCTTCAGAGCACCTCGGGCTTCCTCCTGGGCATCATTTGCGGCTTGGAGAGCTTGGGCGAGTTCGGATTCTTTCCCTGCTAGACTCTGCTCCAAGGTCTCACTTTTCTTCATGGGCTCCTGGAGCTCTCGTTCAGCTTCAATGACCCTGGCCTCGTGCTTCTCGCTAAGAGCCTACTCCGCGACGACCTTTTTGTCGGCTTTGGCCACAGCCTTCTTCAGTGCCTCAATTTCAGGATTTGCTCCTAGAGCACACAATACAAATATTTTCATTAGGCACAACTACTCATTTATGCTTAACTTAACAAAAGGTTTGGACATACCTTGCTTGTCCTCCAACTGCTTCTTCACTCGACCAGGTTCTTCTGTGGCCCGTTCCAGACTCTGCTTTAGTCCGGACACCTCTGCAGTATGAGAGGCGGTCGTCGCTACAGACACCTGTTTTCAAACAAAGAGATATATGTCATCGACCGAGTCTCCCGCGAAACGGAAATTTGATCCCCTGTCCGGTTCTCTCTCTTTCACCGGACAGTACATCAGGGGCTACCGTTAATACTATGACAATCTTCAAAGGTTTCTAAAAACATACCTCAAAGCCTTTTATAAGGCTAAGGCAGGATTCATTCAGTCTGCTCTCAGCGGACTGAATCTTTTCAATCACCGCACCCATGAGGGCACGATGTTCATCGATGATGGACGCATTCTTTAGCATTGTCGATAGGCCGCCCTGCAGCTCTGCTTGGACAAAGGTTGATGGCGGAGCGGGCTTGCCTCCCTCCGTCAAGGGGGGCTGCCCGCCCGATCCTGGAGCTTTAAAGGTATCCAGGACCGTGTCCGGCTGCGGGCCGAATCTAAGATCGCCCCCGCCGTCGACGTTCATGGGAACCGTTGCTCCCGTGTATCCGGCCCCAGAGGTGTGCCCTCCCTGGTCTGGGTCTTTCTGGGACGACACCTCAGTGTCACGCCCAGGCTTCGGGGAAGGGGCCTCCGGAGGTGTCTCGCTCTCCAGGGCATCTAAGCTCAGCGAATCCTTCAATGAGGACTGTTCGGCATGAGACCTCGCCGGGCTACACAAAGTATGGCGACAGTTAAACTACTGCACCCTAGTAATCATGGGCGCGTAGGCGTGTTCAGATTTCGTGTACTCACGATTTTACCAGGGGCTGGGCCCTGGGATCCCACTCCGGGCTGCTATTGGTAGCCGTGGTGGACGCCTCTGGGAGGGAACTTTTTCCCCTCTTCGGCAATTCAGCCTCCAAGGATGAGGAGGCCGTCCTTTTCTTCCCTCCCCCCATGGAGGACTCGTCTTCTTCCTCCTCATCTTCGTCTTCGGAGGAAGGATGGGCGTTGGAGTCTTCGGATTTTGTATCCGAAGCACCGCGACGAAGGACGCCGCTCTGGGTCTCCTTGGCCTTCTTGGAGGCCTCTTTCTTCGGCGCCTTGTAAGGCGCCAGCACCAGCATCTTCGTCATAAGAGGTCCTGCCGGTTCCTCCGGCAGCGGGGCCGGACAATGTATCCGCCCCACCTTCTTCGTCCATTCCTGGGATAATTGCATAAAGCATGATAAAGCGTCTCCCTCAGGATATGCCAGCTGAACATGGATAGACAAAACATAGCGATAACTTACCGGGCTTGCGGGGCGGGACAGCTGATACCTGCGGTCCTCGGCGGAGCCCAGCCACGGTTTGCCGGACTTGAAGAGCACCTTCCAGATGTCCTTGTCTGAGGAGCCATAGAGCTCCCGTAGGGTCTAGTGCTCGGTCGGGTCGTATTCCCACAAATTACAGGCTCGATGCTGGCAAGGGAGAACCAGGCGAACTAACATCACCTGGACTACATTGACGAGTTTGACATCCTTGTCTACCACGCCCTTGACGCGTGTTTCGAGCACCGACAGCTCATCGGATGAGGACCAGTTCAGGCCCTTCTTGGGCCAGGATGTGAGCTGCAGGGGGGCTCCGGATCTTAATTCAGGAGCAGCGGCCCACTTTTTACCGCGCGACTCGGTGATATAGAACCACTGCTGCTACCACTCCTTGACGGAATCATTGAAGGTGCCTGTCGGCCATGTGACCTTGGGCATCTTGCTCATCATGGCGCCGCCGCACTCATCTTGCTCGTCGTTCACCACCTTGGGCTTTACATTGAAGATCTTCAGCCATATGCCGAAGTGAGGCGAAATACGGAGAAAGGCCTCACACATGACGATAAATGTCGAGATGCTAAGGAAAGAATTAGGGGACATATCATGAAAATCAATCCCGTAATAATACATGATGCCGCGAACAAATGGGTGAAGGGGAAACCTGAGCCCGCGGACAAAATGAGGAAGAAACATGACCCTCTCGCGGGGCTCCAGATTGGGGACGATCTGTCCCGCCGTCGGAAGACGGTGGCCGATTTTCTTGGCCAGGTACCTGGCCTCTCGAAGCTTTTTGATATCCTTCTCCTGGACGGTAGAGGCCATCCATTTGCCTCCTGCTCCGAATCTGGACATCTTCGGAGAACCTCTTTTCGGTGGAGGAGATGAGTGCTTGGGCACTAGGGCTCGAGCGAAGGGGAATGGACGAGCGGAAGGGAAAGGCATGGGTAAAGAAGAAGAGGCCTTATCTCTTTATAGAGGCAATAAAATCTTTGGCGCCTCCCTACTTGCATGGTGGAACTTGCTCGTTCCCCACATGTTGCGATTGGCGGTACGATTGGGCTACCTGCGCCCGTATTAATGAAAGCCCCGCGATAAGGGGAACACGATCTCTGCTTCGACAAGACGTGCCAGGGAAACCGCCTCGCAATATGTGCGGTGGCTGGCTGTGGGAAGATGGTTCAATAATGATTCGACCATGCTGTGTTGTCATGTTATCTAAAGATGTCAGCAGATTATATTTGTGGAATATCGTTCTCTCTACGATGGCATGTGAAAATCGTCTTGCAGATCCGGACACGATTTAAGTGTTCAAGACTTAGTTTGGAGTATTCGAAGATGGAACCTGACTTGCAATGCCGAAGACAAACTGCGCGCTGGACTCTTCGTCATTGAAAGCCTGGTTCAAGGGTTACTGAGGGAGTCCTGGATTAGGGGGGTATCCAGATAGCCGGACTATATACTTTGGCCGGACTGTTGGACCGTGAAGATACAAGACTCAAGACTTCGTCCCGTGTCCAGATGGGACTCTCCTTTGCGTGGAAGACAAGCTTGGCGATTCGGATGTTAGATCTCCTTCTTTGTAATCGACTCTGTGTAACCCTAGCCTCCTCCGGTGTCTATATAAACCGGAGGGTTTAGTCCATAGAAGAACAATCATAATCATCATAGGCTAGCTTCTAGGGTTTATCCTCTACGATCTCGTGGTAGATCAACTCTTGTAATACTCATATCATCAAGATCAATCAAGCAGGAAGTAGGGTTTTACCTCCATCGAGAGGGCCCGAACCTGGGTAAAACATCGTGTCCCCTGCCTCCTGTTACCATTATCCTTAGACGCACAGTTCGGGACCCCCTACCCGAGATCCGCCAGTTTTGGCACCGACAGCGGTGGTGAAGAAGAAGGCGACCGCCTCTTCTTCATCCAAATGTACCGGGCTCCGTCGCCTTCCCCTCCTCCCGCAAACGCCGGCATGAAGGTTGCCTTCCACTTTTCATCCCTGAGCCCGACGAGGAAGAGCAACGCAACAGAAGAGGAGGTGGAGGACGAGTAAGCATTCCGCCCCTCATCGTTCCCGTCCTCTCCAATCGTGTCGCCTTCCTTGATTCGTTTATGTCTTCGCGGGGAAATGGAGACGCTGGCCCAGCGGGCGGCGGATAAGGCCAAGGCCTCGTTGAGCAGCCAGCCCCTGGAGGGTACCTCAAAGGCGCCGCTGGTGGTGGTGAGAATCCCGGACAGCAGCCCACGGCACAGCCCCCAGCGTGCGTTCACCACCTACTCCCCATCAACATGCGCCGGGGTGTGACCTTTTGGTACTGACCTTGCCGTGGCTGCAGGAGGAGGACGGTAGTAGGAGGAGCCACAAAGGGCCACCCCCCCCCCACACACACACACCGCCCCCATCGACCACACCGCCCGAGGGGTGTCTGTTGGTGTCAAAACCGGCGGATCTCGGGTAGGGGGTCCTGAACTGTGCGTCTAAGGCTAATGGTAACAGGAGGCGGGGGACATGATGTTTACCCAGGTTCGGGCCCTCTTGATGGAGGTAATACCCTACTTCCTGCTTGATTGATCTTGATGATATGAGTATTACAATAGTTGGTCTACCACGAGATCGTAGAGGATAAACCCTAGAGGCTAGCCTATGATTATGATTGTTTTTGTCCGATGGACTAAACCCTCCGGTTTATATAGACACTGGAGGGGGCTAGGGTTACACAGAGTCGGTTACAGAGAAGGAGATCTACATATCCGAATTGCCAAGCTTGCCTTCCATGCAAAGGAGAGTCCCACCCGGACACGTGACGAAGTCTTCAATCTTGCATCTTCATAGTCCAGCAGTCCGGCCAAAGTATATAGTCCGGTAGTCCGAGGACCCCCTAATCCCGGACTCCCTCAGTAGCCCCTGAACCAGGCTTCAATGACGCTGAGTCCGGCGCGCAGATTGTCTTCGGCATTGCAAGGCGGGTTCCTTCTCCGAATACTCCATAGAAGATTTTGAACACAAGGATCATGTCCGGCTCTGCAAAACAAATTCCACATACCACCATAGAGAGCACGGTATTCCACAAATCTAATTTGCTGACAACTTTTCATAGCGTGACATCATGCCACGGCCCGGTCATTATTCGAACCGTTTTTCTCAACCAGCTACTGCACATATTGCGAGGCAGTTTCCTTGGCACGTCTTGTCGAAGCAGAGATCGTGTCCCCTTATCACGGGATTCTCATCAATACGGGTGTGGGTAACCCAACCGTACCATCAATCGTGGCGCTTGGGGAATAAGCAATTTTAACGGACAAGTGGGGTGGCGCACAGTTTCTACCGCCTTTATAAAGAGATAGGGATTCCCCTTTTTCACCCACGCCTTCTTCTTCCTTCGCTCATCCATTCTCGCACGCTCGAGCTCCAGCGCCCAAGCTCTCACCTTCTCCGTAAATCCATTACAAACATGTCTGGAGCGGGAGGCAAGTGGTTGGCCCCCTCCGTTATGGAGGAGGACATTACGAAGCTCCGGGAGGCCGGATACTTGGCCGCAGACATCGCGCATTGGCTCCCGGACGCAGGGCAGATCGTCCCTACTTCGGAACCCCACGAGAGGGTTGTGTTTCTTGCCCACTTCGTCCATGGATTGGGATTTCCTCTCCACCCATTTGTCCATGGGCTCATGTTTTACTATGGGCTAGATTTCCATGATCTGGCCCCCAATTTCGTCCTCAACATCTCGGCGTTTATCGTCGTGTGCGAGGCCTTCCTCCACATCAAGCCCCACTTCGGCTTGTGGCTGAAGATCTTCAACATGAAGCCGAAGATAGTGGTCGACCAGCAAGCGTAGTGCGGAGGCGCCATGGTGGGCAAGATGCCCAACGTCACCTGGCTTGAAGGCTCTTATGTGGAGACCATGAAGGGTGGAAATCTGGGTGGTTCTATATCACCGAGCCACGCGACTCCAACTGGCCGGCGGCCCCCGAATTTCGATCTGGCATCCCCATGCGGCTTACCTCCTGGAAAAGGAAGGGTTTAGCCTGGGGTGAGCCAGTGGAGCTGACCGGACTCCAAAACTACATCAAGAATATAATAAGCAAGAAAATCAAGCTTGTCAACGTGGTCCAGGTCATGCCCTTCCACCGGATCCTCCCGTATCAAAGATAGACATTCAATATGTGGGAGTTCGACCCGGCCAAACACCAGACGCTGCGCGAGCTCTTTGACACGACACACAAAGACGTCTGGAAAGTGTTGTTCAAGGCCGTCGAGGTGCCTCCTCCCCTTACAGAGGATCGCAGACTCAGGGCAAAGCGTCGCGCCAATCTGATAAGCTACCTGTATTTCACAAGATGTGCTTTTCCCAGTATGTTCGTGGGAGGAATCTAAGCCTCCATGTTGATTTAACAGGACTAGGTAGCAACAGCGGAGCAGATCGATTGTCCAGCTCCACTACCTGAAGATCCAACAACAGCTCTCTTAACGGACATGCTGTTTCCGGCACCCTACGAGGTGCCGGGGAAAAAGGCCAAGAATAAGGTCATGGGGACCAGGAAAGGTCTCCGGTGCAAGGTGGTGTCGGACTCATCGTCTGAAGACACCGAGGCGCACTCCTCCAACAAAAACGAGGAGGAGGAAGAGGAAAATCCTCCCCCCTCCCCAAACCGAGGGGGAGAAGAAAAGGAAGGCCGCCCCATCTAAGGAGCCCGAAGGGTCCAAGAAGGGAAGGACCCTCCCTCCGGACCACTCCACGACTGCCGCCTATAGTGATGAGGAGTGGCTGCCCAGGGACAAGCCCCTGGCAAAGTCGTAAGTATCCGGATACCATAATGCTTCCGACATATTTTTCTTTATTACTTATTATCATGTTAAATATGAACGTGCAGTCCGTCCAAAGCCCGCATCGACTTATCCTCCTCGGAGGGGTCTTTGAGCGCGTCAGCGATGAACAGGGATTTGCTCCCGACGGCCACCATCCCCCGGCCCGTGGACGACACCGAGGTGTTGTCTCAGAGGATACCAGGCCAGGGAGGACAGTTCTGGAGGCGCCCCAGGGCGAAATATCCGACGCCGGGCACATGGGGGGGAGGACCCCCATGGATTCTGATGAGGGGGGCTGCAGCAAGTTTGGCCCCCAGCCGGATACTGCGTCGGAACCTCCAGTGGTTCCGGATTCAGGCAGGAAGCCCCTCACTAAGGGGGGCGAGCCATCTGTGCCGATGACCTCTGTCCATCTAGAGGTATCGGACAACTTGCTGTAAGCGCTTCAGGGCGCTTCCATTGATGAAGAACACCGTACTCTTATGAGTACGGTGATCGCGATGGTTCGGTCCTCCAAAAGCGGATTGACCGAAGCCTGCGCCAGCCTCCTAACAGGCTTTGAGGTAAGTAATTAAATTATGAGAGAATATCCCAACATAGACGGTAGCCCCTGATGCTCTGTTTGGTGTTCGGAAAGAAAAGTCGAACAGAGGATCAAATAACATCCACATGAGTCTAATCATATTATGTCTATGTGAATAAGCAGGCGTAGCTGCTGGCCGCTGCCGCTCGTACTGCGGAGGTCTCCAAACTGAAGTGGGACCTTGGGCGGACCGAGGAAGAGCTCGGCCTCATGAAGAGGCAGCTCGAGGAGAACAAAGGTAAGTGATACCCCGTCTGTATGTCATATAAAGGAAGAATTGTTGATGCTAAGAGAAGCATCATGAATTTAATAGGGGCCACAACCGAAGTGGCTACCCTTAAGAAGGCGATGTCCGAGGCCGAAGACAAGGCGGCCAAGGAGCGCACCGAGCACGAGAAACAAGAGGCTCGGGTTGATGAGGTCCAGCAAGAGCTCCAGGACTTCGTCAAAAAAATCGAGTCCTTGGAGCGTGACTCCAAGACGCAAGAGTCCGAGCTTGCGAAGGCCCACTAGAGTGCACATGATGCCAAAGTGGAAGCCCAAAAGGCCCTCCAAGAGGTTCAGGAGACCAAGAAGATTGCGGCGGGTAAGACATTCAATATGCAGAGCAAGCATGTGAAGGAGAATTTCTTTTTACTTACACGAATTTGGAGCTCTCCAGGAGCATTCACAGAAATGTCGCGCAGCATTTCTGATGCCGTAGAGTTCTACCGAGCTAAGGAAGGGAGCTCGACGGAGAAGTTTTTCTGGTCCCAGTATATTGGGGCCAAACACCCGATGCCCTTGAGCGACCAGTTGAAGCAACTGGTCGAACTTCACAAGGCGGCCGAACTGGCCATGAAGGACCTCATAGTCTGGTTGTGTCCTGGCGAGCCCCTACCCAGCAGCTACTTCGGCCTTGTAAAGCGGATGGTAAATGCCTGTCCGCGGCTTGAAGTCATTAAGCGGTCCGTCTGCATTGAAGGTGCGTAGGGCCTTGGCCCGTGCGAAAGTGGACTGGGCGAAGATGGATGTCAAGAAGCTGGTGACGGAGGGGCCGCCGAAGGGCAAGGAGCATCGCCACCACGAACAGTACTATGACAATGTCTTGAAGGGTGCCCGCCTTGTGGCGGATGAATGTGCTAAGGATGTAATATTGGAATGAATGTACTCATGTCATCCTGTAATATGAAAACGAGTTCATGTGCGCTATGTAACGCGTGTAGATTTAAAATATTACCTTTTGTGCGGTCGTTTATAAAATCTTGAGTGTTGGCCAGTCGTCGGCTTCTGCCCCCATGTAACTAGTACTGGGGTGTTAGTGATAAATATAAACACTCTTTATCCAAATTTTTGGTCCTTTTAAGGAGGTGTTCAGTGCAGCGAACAAGGCAATCGGACTATACAGCTTTATCACTCTCACTTAGCCATAGAAGTCTACAATTTTAAATTTTGGCGAAGCCCCTAGTATTCGGAAGACCGAACTTGGGGCGCTATGCACGCCTAAATCGGACAAGGCCGATTCCTCGCCCAAAGTGGAAAAAATTTTTAAGGATTTGAGACCTATCGAACAGCGACCAGCTCTCGCCCATCATGACAGTCAGTTTTCGGCTTTCTCTACTGAGGTGCTTGTCCGGAAGAACCGGGACACAATTGCAGTAGTTCTCCCTGTGCTACCTTAGCCGATATAGCGGAACATAAGGTACCAAAACAAGGGAGCCGGGCAAACCCAACTATTGACCCAAGAAATGATTCAGAATTGATGCATATAATTGATACGTCCATTTTGCATCATGCTTTTATATCAATATTTATTGCATTATGGGCTGTTATTACACATTATATCTCAATACTTATGGCTATTCTCTCTTATTTTACAAGGTTTACCATGAAGAGGGGGAATGCCGGCAGCTGGAATTCTGGCTGGAAAAGGAGCAAATGTTGGAAACCTATTCTGCACAACTCCAAAAGTCCTGAAACTCCACGAAACAACTTTTTGGATTTAATAAGAATTTATGAGCGAAAGAAATAGGCCATGGGGCCCACACCCTGTCTAGGAGACAGGGTGCGCCCCCCCTATAGGGCGCGGCCCCTATCTCCTGGGCCCCCTGGTGGGCCTCCGGCGTCCATCTTCTGCTATATCATCACTTTTACCCTGGAAAAAATCGTGGGCAAGCTTACGGGATGAAACTCCGCCGCCACGAGGCGGAACCTTGGCGGAATCAATCTAGGGCTCTGGTGGAGCTGTTCTGTCGGGGACACTTCCCTACGGGAGGGGGAAATCATCACCAACGTCATCACCAACGATCCTCTCATCGAGAGGGGGTCAATCTCCATCAACATCTTCACCAGCACCATCTCCTCTCAAAACCCTAGTTCATCTCTTGTATCCAATCTTGTATCAAAACCACAAATTGGTACCTGTGGGTTGCTAGTAGTGTTGATTACTCCTTGTAGTTGATGCTAATTGGTTTACTTGGTGGAAGATCATATGTTCAGATCCTTTATGCATATTATTACTCCTCTGATTATGAACATGAACATGCTTTGTGAGTAGTTACGTTTGTTCCTGAGGACATGGGTGAAGTCTTGCTATTAGTAGTCATGTGAATTTGGTATTCGTTCGATATTTTGATGAGATGTATGTTGTCTTTCCTCTAGTGGTGTTATGTGAACGTCGACTACATGACACTTCACCATTATTTGGGCCTAGAGGAAGGCATGGGGAAGTAATAAGTAGATGATGGGTTGCTAGAGTGACAGAAGCTTAAACCCTAGTTTATGCGTTGCTTCGTTAGGGGTTGATATGGATCCATATGCTTAATGTTGTGGTTAGGTTTACCTTAATACCTTCTTTTGTAGTTGTGGATGCTTGCAATAGGGGTTAATCATAAGTGGGATACTTGTCCAAGTTAGGGCAGTACCCAAGTACCGGTCCACCCACATATCAAATTATCAAAGTACCGAACGCGAATCTTATGAACGTGATGAAAACTAGCTTGACGATAATTCCCAATGTGTCCTCGGGAGCTCCTTCTTCATTATTAGAATTTGTCCAGGCTTATCCTTTGCTACCTAAAGGATTGGGCCACCTTGCTGCACTTTATTTACTTTATTTACTTTTTGCTCGTTACTATTTATCTTATCACAAAACTATCTATCACCTACTATTTCAGTGCTTGCAGAGAAAACCTTACTGAAAACCGCTTATCATTTCCTTCTGCTCCTCGTTGGGTTCGACACTCTTACTTATCGAAAGGACTACGATAGATCCCCTACACTTGTGGGTCATCAAGACTCTTTTCTGGCGCCGTTGCCGGGGAGTGTAGCGCTTTTGGTGAGTGGAACTTGGTAAGGAAACATTTATATAGTGTGCTGAAATTTTCTGTTACTTGTCACTATGGAAACTAATCCTTTGAGGGGCTTGTTTGGGGTATCTTCACCCCAACCAGAAGAGCAAAGAGATGCTCCTCAACCTACTGAACTTTATGAAAATATTCACTTTGAGATTCCTTCGGGTATGATAGAAAAACTGCTAGCTAATCCTTTTGCAGGAGACGGAACATTGCATCCCGATTTACACCTTATCTTTGTGGATGAAGTTTGTGGATTATTTAAGCTTGCAGGTATTCCCGATGATGTTGTCAAAAGGAAGGTCTTCCCTTTATCTTTGAAGGGAGATGCAATGACATGGTATAGGCTATGTGATGATACGAGATCTTGGAATTATAAGCGATTGAAGTTGGAATTTCACCAGAAGTTCTATCCTATGCATCTTGTTCATCGTGATCGTAATTACATATATAATTTCTGGCCTCGCGAAGGAGAAAGCATCGCTCAAGCTTGGGGGAGGCTTAAGTCAATGTTATATTCATGCCCCAATCATGAGCTCTCTCGGGAAATGATTATTCAGAATTTTTATGCTCGACTTTCTCTTGATAATCGCAACCTGCTCGATACTTCCTGTGCTGGTTCCTATATGCTGAAGACTATTGATTTCAAATGGGACTTATTGGAAAGAATTAAACGCAACTCTGAAGATTGGGGTTCCGACGATGGTAAGGAGTCAGGTATGACACCTAAGTTCGATTGTGTTAAATCTTTTATGGATACCGATGCTTTCCGTGGATTTAGCTCTAAGTATGGACTTGACTCTGAGATAGTAGCTACTTTTTGTGAAACTTTTGCTACTCACGTTGATCTCCCTAAAGAGAAGTGGTTTAAATATAATCCTCCTATTGAAGTGAAAGTAGTTGCACCTATTACAGTCGAAGAAAAGACTATTACATATAGTGATCCTATTATTCCTACTGCTTATGTCGAAAAACCTCCTTTTCCTGTTAGGATAAAAGATCATGCTAAATCTTCAACTGTTGTTCGTAAGAGTAATACTAGGACCTATACACCTCCTGAGCAAATTAATGTTGAACCTGGTATTGCTATGATTAAAGATCTCTTGGATGAGGACTTAGATGGGCATGTTATCTCTTTCTTGGGTGAAACTGCTAATATTGCTAGACCCGATACTAAGACACGTAGACCTGTTGTAGGCACGCCTGTTATTTCTGTTAAAATAGGAGATCATTGTTATCATGGCTTATGTGATATGGGTGCTAGTGCTAGTGTGATACCTTATGATCTTTATAAAGAAATTATGCACGATATTGCACCTGTTGAATTAGAAGACATTGATGTTACTATTAAGCTTGCTAATAGGGACACCATTAAACCTATTGGGATTGTTAGAGATGTTGAAGTCTTGTGTGGGAAGATTAAATACCTTTCTGATTTTCTTGTTCTTGCTTCCCCACAAGATGATTTTTGTCCCATTATTTTTGGTAGACCCTTCTTGAATACTGCTAGTGCTAAGATTAATTGCGAAAGGAAGGTCGTCACTGTTGGCATAGATGGTATGTCTCATGAGTTCAATTTTGCTAAGTTTAGTAGACAACCTCGTGAAAGGGAACCACCTAGTAAGGATGAGATTATTGGTCTTGCTTCCATTGTTGTTCCTCCAACTGATCCGTTAGAACATTATTTGTTAGACCATGAAAACGATATGTTTATGAAGGAAAGGGAAGAAATAGATGAAGTGTTCCTTAAACAAGAACCTATGCTGAAACATAACTTTCCCATTGAAATTCTTGGGGATCCCCCTCCACCCAAGGGTGATCCCGTGTTTGAACTCAAACCCTTACCTGATAATCTTAAGTATGCTTATCTTGATGAAAAAGAAATATATCCTGTTATTATTAGTGCTAACCTTTCAGAGAAAGAAGAAGAAAGATTATTGAAAACTCTGAAGAAGCACCGAGCTGCTATTGGATATACTCTGGATGATCTTAAGGGCATTAGTCCCACATTATGTCAACACAAAATTTCAGTGGAGAAAGATGCCAAACCAGTTAGAGATCCTCAAAGACGATTAAATCCCAAATGAGGGAAGTGGTAAGAAAGGAGATACTAAAGCTCCTTGAGGCAGGTATTATTTATCCCGTTGCTGATAGTGAATGGGTAAGCCCTGTCCATTGTGTCCCTAAAAAGGGAGGTATTACCGTTGTTCCTAATGATAAAGATGAATTGATCCCGCAAAGAATTATTACAGGCTATAGGATGGTAATTGATTTCTGTAAGTTAAATAAAGCTACTAAGAAAGATCATTACCCTTTACCTTTTATTGATCAAATGCTAGAAAGGCTATCCAAACACACACATTTTTGCTTTCTGGATGGTTATTCTGGTTTCTCTCAAATACCTGTGTCAGCGAAGGATCAATCTAAAACTACTTTTACTTGCCCTTTTGGTACTTTTGCTTATAGACGTATGCCTTTTGGTTTATGTAATGCACCTGCTACCTTTCAAAGATGCATGATGGCTATATTTTCTGATTTTTGTGAAAAGATTTGTGAGGTATTCATGGATGACTTCTCCGTCTATGGATCCTCTTTTGATGATTGTTTGAGCAACCTTGATCGAGTTTTGCAGAGATGCGAAGACACTAGTCTCGTCCTGAATTGGGAAAAGTGTCACTTTATGGTTAATGAAGGCATTGTCTTGGGGCACAAGATCTCCGAGAGAGGTATTGAAGTTGATAAAGCCAAAGTTGATGCTATTGAAAAGATGCCATGTCCCAAGGACATAAAAGGTATAAGAAGTTTCCTTGGTCATGCCGGCTTTTATAGGAGGTTCATTAAGGACTTTTCTAAAATCTCTAGGCCTCTGACTAATTTATTGCAAAAAGATATTCCTTTTGTCTTTGATGATGATTGTGTAGAAGCATTTGAAACACTTAAGAAAGCTTTGATCACTGCACCTATTGTTCAGCCACCTGATTGGAATTTACCTTTTGAAATTATGTGCGATGCTAGTGATTATGTTGTAGGTGCTGTTTTAGGGCAAAGAGTCGATAAGAAATTGAATGTTATCCAGTATGCTAGTAAGACTCTTGATACTGCCCAGAGAAACTATGCTACTACTGAAAAAGAGTTCTTAGCAGTTGTGTTTGCATGTGATAAGTTTAGACCTTATATTGTTGATTCCAAAGTTACTATTCACACTGATCATGCTGCTATTAAATATCTTATGGAAAAGAAAGATGCTAAGCCTAGACTCATTAGATGGGTTCTCTTGCTCCAAGAATTTGACTTGCATATTATTGATAGAAAGGGAGCTGAGAACCCCGTTGCAGACAACTTGTCTAGGTTAGAGAATGTTCTTGATGACCCACTGCCTATTAATGATAGCTTTCCTGATGAACAATTAGCGGTCGTCAATGCTTCTCGTACTGCTCCTTGGTATGCTGATTATGCTAATTACATTGTTGCTAAATATATACCGCCTAGTTTCACATACCAGCAAAAGAAAAAGTTCTTTTATGATTTAAGACATTACTTCTGGGATGATCCACACCTTTATAAAGAAGGAGTAGATGGTATTATTAGACGTTGTGTGCCTGAGCATGAACAGGAACAAATCCTACGCAAGTGTCACTCTGAATCCTATGGAGGACACCACGCTGGAGATAGAACTGCACACAAGGTACTACAATCTGGTTTTTATTGGCCTACTCTCTTCAAAGATGCTCGTAAGTTTGTCTTATCTTGTGATGAATGTCAAAGAATAGGTAACATTAGTAGACGTCAAGAAATGCCTATGAATTATTCTCTTGTTATTGAACCGTTTGATGTTTGGGGCTTTGATTATATGGGACCTTTTCCTGCCTCCAATGGTTATACACATATTTTAGTTGCTGTTGATTACGTTACTAAGTGGGTAGAAGCTATTCCAACTAGTAGTGCTGATCATAACACTTCTATTAAAATGCTTAAAGAAGTTATTTTTCCGAGGTTTGGAGTCCCTAGATATCTTATGACTGATGGTGGTTCACACTTTTATTCATGGTGCTTTCCGTAAGATGCTCGCTAAGTATGATGTTAATCATAGAATAGCATCTCCTTATCACCCGCAATCTAGTGGTCAAGTAGAGTTGAGCAATAGAGAGCTCAAATTAATTTTGCAAAAGACTGTGAATAGATCTAGAAAGAATTGGTCCAGAAAACTTGATGATGCATTATGGGCCTATAGAACTGCATACAAAAATCCTATGGGTATGTCTCCTTATAAGATGGTTTATGGAAAAGCATGTCATTTACCTCTTGAACTTGAACATAAGGCATATTGGGCTATTAAAGAGCTCAATTATGACTTCAAACTTGCCGGTGAGAAAAGGTTATTTGATATTAGCTCACTTGATGAATGGAGAACCCAAGCCTATGAGAATGCCAAGCTTTTCAAAGAAAAAGTCAAACGCTGGCATGATAAGAGGATACAAAAGCGTGAGTTTAACGTAGGAGATTATGTGTTATTATTCAACTCTCGTTTAAGATTTTTTGCAGGAAAACTTCTCTCAAAATGGGAAGGTCCCTACGTTATCGAGGAGGTCTATCGTTCTGGTGCTATAAAAATCAACAACTTCGAAGGCACAAATCCGAGGGTGGTAAATGGTCAAAGAATTAAACATTATATTTCAGGTAATCCTATCAATGTTGAAACTAATATTATTGAAACCATAACCCCTGAGGAATACATAAGAGACACTTTCCAGAATGTTCCAGACTCCAAAAAGGCATAGGTACGTGGTATGGTAAGTAAACCGACTCCAAAACAACTCTAATGGCAATTTTTATCAGTTTTGGATTATTTAAGAATTTTAGGAAGAAAGAAGTAGTCCGAAAGGGACACGAGGCTCCCACGAGAGAGGAGCACCCCCCCCCCCCTGTAGGGCGCGCCCCCCTGTCTCGTGGGCACCTCGTGTGCCTCCCGGACTCCGTTTTCTTGTATGTTATGTATTTTTGTCGGTAAAAATTCATTATATATACTCCCGAAGGTTTTGACCACCGTATCATGCAAAAATCCTCTATTTTCGTTTCAAGTTGTTCCTGTTGCAGATCTGGAACAAGATGTCGTCCCAGGATTTGGAGGGAGAGAGCTACATGGCTGATTATATCGCAAACCCAAAAGTATATGGGGATGTGGAACATTATGGCTGGACCACAGAGGAAGAAGAAGACTATGATCCAAAGGGGAAGGAGGAGACAAGCTCTGATGAAGAGGACAGTCCACTACCTCAACCTGGTGATATGCATGTGGAGTTCAAGAAGTGAAGCCTCCCTAAGGTCCAATCTATCCCACCACGTTTTTTGCAGGATAACAAGGCAGCACTATGCAAAAAGATAATGAAACTTGAGCTCGAGAATGAGGATCTGAGGGAGGATAATTTTAGCCTCAGACGCAAGCTAGAGAAGAAAAATGCAACAACTCCACTGTCATCAACAACTCCTACTTCACCACCTCCGAAGAAATATTGACATGGGTATGGGCACTGCCCTTGGCAACTACCAAGCTTGGGGGAGGTGCCCCGGTATCGTATCACCATCACACTTCTATCTTTACTGCTTTATTTAGTTCAATCCTTTTAGTAGTATCTTGATCTAGTAGTTTGAAGTTTTGATATCAAGTAGTCTCAAGTTTTGCTTTGTGATGTCTTTATGTAATCGAGTTCGTGTGCTATCTATAATAAAGATTAGTGTTAAGTCAAGGGCTTTGCTATGATTGCTATGATCTTGAGAAAGTGGAAAGAATAAAAGAGTTCATATTGATCTTATGGATAGTGATAACTTTACACATAGAAAGTATGAGGCATAAAAATTGTTGAGAGTTGATGAACGTAGCCTTGGTCATCGTTGCAATTAATAGGAAGTGATAAGGAAAGAGAGGTTCACATATAAATATATTATCTTGAACATCTTTTATGATTAGGAAGCACTCATTAAGTATGACATGCTAAAAGAGTTGATGTTGGACAAGGAATACAACGTAATGGTTTATGTTTTCCGACATCTCAGTTAAAGTATACTGTCATTGACCTTCCAAACATGTTGAGCTTGCCTTTCCCCCTCATGCTAGCCAAAATTCTTGCACCAGGTAGAGATACTACTTGTGCTTCCAAATATCCTTAAACCCAGTTTTCCCATGAGAGTCCACTATACCTACCCATGGATTGAGTAAGATCCTTCAAGTAAGTTGTCATCGGTGCAAGCAATAAAAATTGCTCTCTAAATATGTATGACTTATTACTGCAGAGAAAATAAGCTTTGTACGAACTTGTTGTGGAAGTAATAAAAGCAATTGCATAATAAAGTTCCACATACAAGGGGAAATATAAAGTGACGTTCTTTTGCATTAAGATTTCGTGCATCAATCTTGTCGTGGAATTAACACGTCAGATGTCCTTAGTGTGAGGACTTAGTTGCGAGGCCAACGCATCTATGTGGTAGCTTGAGAGGGGTTGAGCGGAATCGAGAGACGCAACACAAGACAAGGGTTTAGACAGCTTCGGGCCCCAGGAAACATCATCTGGTAAAAACCCTACATGCTATTTGAGGCTAGATCTCATTATCATCACGAGGGAGTCGCCGTAAACCGGCTCTTTGATGTCTACTACACAACCTTCTTCTTGTAGACGTTGTTGGGCCTGCAAGTGCACAGGTTTGTAGGACAGTAGCAAATTTCCCTCAAGTGGATGACCTAAGGTTTATCAATCAGTAGGAGGCGTAGGATGAAGATGGTCTCTCTCAAGCAACCCTGGAACCAAATAACAAAGAGTCTCTTGTGTCCCCAACACACCCAATACAATGGCAAATTGTATAGGTGCACTAGTTCGGCGAAGAGATGGTGATACAAGTGCAAAATAGATAGTAGATATAGGTTTTTGTAAACTGATAATATAAAAACAGCAAGGTAACAAGTGGTAAAAGTGAGCGTAAACGGTATTGCAATGGTAGGAAACAAGGCCTAGGGTTCATACTTTCACTAGTGCAAGTTCTCTCAACAATAATAACATAGATAGATAATATAACAAGCCCTCAACATGCAAAAAAGAGTCACTCCAAAGCCACTAATAGCGGAGAACAAACATAGAGATCATCGTAGGGTACGAAACCACCTCAAAGTTATTCTTTCGGATAAATCTATAAAAGAGTACGTACTAGAATAACACCTTAAGATACAAATCAACCAAAACCCTAATGTCACCTAGATACTCCATTGTCACCTCAAGTATCCGTGGGCATGATTATACGATATGCATCACACAATCTCAGATTCATCCAACCAACACAAAGTACTTCAAAGAGTGCCCCAAAGTTTCTATCGAAGAGTCAAGAACGTGTGCCAACCTATGCATAGGTTCCCAATGTCATGAAACCCCCAAGTTGATCACCAAAACATACATCAAGTGGCACATGATAACCCATTGTCACCATAGATAATCACGGCAAGACATACATCAAGTGTTCTCATAAAAGACTCAATTCGATAAGATAACTTCAAAGGGGAAACTTAATTCATCGCAAGAGAGTAGGGGGGAGAAACATCATAAGATCCAACTACGATAGCAAAGCTCGGGATACATCAAGATCGTTCCATAGAGGAACACGAGAGAGAACACGAGAGAGAGAGAGAGAGAGAGAGAGAGAGAGAGAGAGAGAGAGAGAGATCAAACACATAGCTACTGGTACATACCCTCAGCCCCGAGGGTGAACTACTCCCTCCTCATCATGGATAGCACAGGGATGATGAAGATGGCCACCGGTGATGGGATGCCCCTCCGGCAGGGTGCCGGAATAGGCTCCCGAGAGGTTTTGGTGGCTACAGAGGCTTGCGGCGGTGGAACTCCCGATCTATCTTCTGTTCTGGAAGTTTTAGTGTACGTAGGTATATATGGGTGAAAGAAGTACATCGATGGACCGAAGGGGGGGCCACGAGGCAGGGGGCGCGCCCCCATCCTCGTGGGCACCTTCCTTCTTCCCTGACGTGCACTCCAAGTCCATCGGGTGGCTTTCCTTCCAAAAATAACTTCTCCAGTTGATTTCGTTCTATTTTGACTCCGTCTGATATTCCTTTTCCTCGAAACACTGAAATAGGCATAAAACAACAAATCTGGGCTGGGCCTCCGGTTAATAGGTTAGTCCCAAAAATAATATAAAAGTGGATAATAAAGCCCAATATTGCCTAAAACAGTAGATAAAGTAGCATGGAGCAATCAAAAATTATAGATACGTTGGAGACGTATCAAGCATCCCCAAGCTTAATTCCTACTCGTCCTCGAGTAGGTAAATGATAAAAAAGAATTTTTGATGCGGAGTGCTACTTGGCATAATTTCAGTGTAATTCTTCTTACTTGTGATATGAATATTCAGATCCGAAAGATTCAAGACAAAAGTTCATATTGACATAAAAATAATAATACTTCAAGCATACTAATAAAGCAATTATGCCTTCTCAAAATAACATGGCCAAAGAAAGTTATCCCTACAAAATCATATAGTCTGGCTATGCTCCATCTTCCCCACACAAAATATTCAAATCATGCACAACTCCGATGACAAGTCAAGCAATTGTTTCATACTTATGACATTCTCAAAACTTTTTCAATCTTCACGCAATACATGAGCATGAGCCATGGATATAGCACTATATGTGGAATAGAATGGTGGTTGTGGAGAAGACAAAAAGGGAGAAGATAGTCTCACATCAACTAGGCGTATCAACGGGCTATGGAGATGCCCATCAATAGATTTCAATGTGAGTGAGTAGGGATTGCCATGCAACGGATGCAGTAGAGCTATAAGTATATGAAAGCTCAACAAAAGAAACTAAGTGGGTGTGCATCCAACTCGCTTGCTCACGAAGACCTAGGGCAGTTTGAGGAAGCCCGTCATTGGAATATACAAGCCAAGTTCTATAATGAAAATTCCCACTAGTATATGAAAGTGACAACATAGGAGACTCTCTATCATGAAAATCATGGTGCTACTTTGAAGCACAAGTGTGGTAAAAGGATTGTAGCATTGTCCCATCTCTCTTTTTCTCTCATTTTTTTTTATTTGGGCCTTTCTCTCTTCTTTTTATGGCCTCTTTTTTTTCCGGAGTCTCATCCCGACTTGTGGGGGAATCATAGTCTCCATCATCCTTTCCTCACTGGTACAATGCTCTAATAATGATGATCATCACACTTTTATTTACTTACAACTCAATAATTACAACTCGATACTTAGAACAAATTATGACTCTATATGAATGCCTCCGGCGGTGTACCGGGATATGCAATGAATCAAGAGTGACATGTATGAAAGAATTATGAACGGTGGCTTTGCCACAAATACGATGTCAACTACATGATCATGCTAGCAATATGACAATGATGGAGTGTGTCATAATAAACGGAACGGTGGAAAGTTGCATGGTAATATATCTCGGAATGGCTATGGAAATGCCATGATAGGTTGGTATGGTGGCTGTTTTGAGGAAGGTATATGATGGGTGTATGATACCGGTGAAAGGTGTGCGGTATTAGAGAGGCTAGCAATGGTGGATGGGTGAGAGTGCGTATAGTCCATGGACTCAACATTAGTCATAAAGAACTCATATACTTATTGCAAAAATCTAGAAGTTATCAAAGCAAAGTATTACGTGCATGCTCCTAGGGGGATAGATTGGTAGGAAAAGACCATCGCTCGTCCCCGACCGCCACTCATAAGGAAGACAGTCAATAAATAAATCATGCTCCGAGTTCATCACATAACGGTTCACCATACGTGCATGCTACGGGAATCACAAACTTCAACACAAGTATCCTTTAAATTCACAACTACTCAACTAGCATGACTCTAATATCACCATCTTCATATCTCAAAACAATTATCAAGCATCAAACTTTTCTTAGTATTCAACGCACTCAAAAGAAAGTTTCACATATCTTGAATACCAAGTATATTAACATTAAGCAAATTACCATGCTATTAACGACTCTCAAAATAATTTAAGTGAAGCATGAGAGTTCATCTATTTCTTAAAATAAAACTACCACCATGCTCTAAAAGATATAAGTGATGCACTAGAGCAAATGGCAAACTACTCTGAAAGATATAAGTGAAGATCAATGAGTAGTCGAATAATTATACAACTATGTGAAGACTCTCCCATTTAATAATTTCAGATCTTGATACTTTTATTCAAACAGCAAGCAAAGCTAAAGAAAACTACAATGCAAGGATAGCACAACTCATGTGAAGAAGCAAAAACTTAGGCTCAACCGATACTAACCAATAGTTGTTGAAGAAGAAAGGTGGGATGCCTACCGGGGCATCCCCAAGCTTAGATGCTTGAGACTTCTTGAAATATTATCTTGGGGTGCCTTGGGCATCCCCAAGCTTGAACTTTTGTGTTTCCTTAATTCCTCTCATATCATGGTTTCTCTTTTTATCAAAAGCTTCATTCACAACAAACTCAACAAGAACTCGTGAGATAGGTTAGTATAAACCAATGCAAAACCTTATCACTTTCTACTGTAACAAATCACTAAAATTATTATTCAACATTGCATACTAAATGCCTCTGTATATTTAATACTCCTATCACCAAATAGAATCATTAAACAAGCAAATATATGCAAACAATGCAAGCATAACAGCAATCTGTCAAAACAGTACAGTCTGTAAAGAATGCAAGATTCATCATAGTTCCCTAACTCCAAAAATTATGAACTAAAATTCCCAATGTAATAAATTTATCCTATCTCATTATGCCAAAAGTTTCAACATTATATCATGCTCTGACTTTTCTAGGGAATTTTTGCAACAGCGGTAAACTTTCTGTTTTCAAACAGCAACATGTATACTAGCAAAATAAGCATGGCAAAGGCTATACTTGACTTTTTTATTGAAACTAAAGATGCAAAACATTATTCTAAATAACATCAAGCAAATACTAACAAAATAAATTGACTCTCCAAGCAAAACACATATCATGTGGTGAATAAAAATATAGCTCCAAGTAAAGTTACCGATGAATGAAGACGAAAGAGGGGATGCCATCCGGGGCATCCCCAAGCTTAGGCTCTTGGTTGTCCTTGAATATTACCTTGGGGTGCCTTGGGAATCCCCAAGCTTAGGCTCTTGCCAGTCCTTATTCCATAGTCCATCGAATCCTTACCCAAAACTTGAAAACTCCACAACACAAAACTCAACAGAAAACTCGTAAGCTCCGTTAGTATAAGAAAATAAAACAACCACATAGGTACTGTAATGAACTCATTCTAAATTCATATTAGTGTAATATATACTGTATTCCAACTTATCTATGGTTCATACCCTCCGATACCACTCATAGATTCATCAAAATAAGCAAACAACACATAGAAAACAGAATCTGTCAAAAACAGAACTGTCTGTAGTAATCTGTATCAAACGTATAGTTATGGAACTTAAAAAATCTTACCAAATTAGGAAGTACTAAGAAATTCGTGTACCAATCCAGATCAAAAAGAATCAGATCAGAAGCACGTTTCTGTGAATTAACAAAACTAATTTACTGGATGCAAAAGTTTCTGATTTTCAGCAGGATCAACACAACTATCACCGTAAGCTATCCTAAAGGTCTTACTTGGCACTTTATTGAAACAAAAGCTATAAAACATGATTACTACAGTAGCATAATCATGTGAACACACAAAAACAGTAAGGATAAATATTGGGTTGTCTCCCAACAAGCGATTTTCTTTAATGCCTTTCTAGCTAGGCATGATGGTGACAATGATGCTCACATAAAAGATAAGAATTGAAACATAACGGGAGCATTATGAAGCATATGGCTAGCACATTTAAGTCTAACCCACTTCCTATGCATATGGATTTTGTGAGAAAACAACTTATGGGAACAATAATCAACTTGCATAGGAAGGTAAAACAAGCATAACTTCAAGATTTTAAGCACATAGAGAGGAAACTTGACATTATTGCAACTCCTACAAGCATATGTTCCTCCCTCATAATAATTTTCAGTAGCATCATGGACGAATTCAACAATATAACCAGCACCTAAAGCATTCTTTTCATGATCTACTAGCATAGAAATATTATTACTCTCCACATAAGCAAAATTCTTCTCATGAATAGTAGTGGGAGCAAACTCAACAAAATAACTATCATATGATTTAAAATTAGGATCAAGATGACAAGTTTCATTGTTATCATTATTCTTTAAAGCATACATGTCATCACAATAACCATCATAGATAGGAGGCATGCTTTCATCATAGTAAATTTGCTCATCAAAGCTTGGGGGACAAAAAATATCATCTTCATCAAACACAGCTTCCCCAAGCTTGTAGCTTTGCATATCATTAGCATCATGGATATTCAAGGAATTCATACTAACAACATTGCAATCATGATCATCATTCACATATTTTATGCCAAGAATTCTATGTAATTCTTCTTCTAGTACTTGAGCACAATTTTCCTTCCCATCGTTTTCACGAAAGACATTAAAAAGATGAAGCATATGAGGCACTCTCAATTCCATTTTTTTAGTTTTCTTTTATAAACTAGACTAGTGCTAAAAAAAGAAACAAAAAGATTCGATTGCAAGATATAAAGATATACCTTCACTTACCTAGCCTCCCCGGCAACGGCGCCAGAAAAGTGCTTGATGTCTACTACACAACCTTCTTCTTGTAGACGTTGTTGGACCTGCAAGTGCACATGTTTGTAGGACAGTAGCAAATTTCCCTCAAGTGGATGACCTAAGGTTTATCAATCCGTAGGAGGCGTAGGATGAAGATGGTCTCTCTCAAGCAACCCTGCAACCAAATAACAAAGAGTCTCTTGTGTCCCCAACACACCCAATACAATGGCAAATTGTATAGGTGCACTAGTTCGGCGAAGAGATGGTGATACAAGTGCAAAATAGATAGTAGATATAGGTTTTTGTAAACTGGAAATATAAAAACAGCAAGGTAACAAGTGGTAAAAGTGAGCGTAAACGGTATTGCAATGGTAGGAAACAAGGCCTAGGGTTCATACTTTCACTAGTGCAAGTTCTCTCAACAATAATAACATAGATAGATAATATAACAAGACCTCAACATGCAACAAAGAGTCACTCCAAAGCCACTAATAGCGGAGAACAAATGTAGAGATCATGGTAGGGTACGAAACCACCTCAAAGTTATTCTTTCGGATCAATCTATAAAAGAGTTCGTATTAGAATAACACCTTAAGATACAAATCAACCAAAACCCTAATGTCACCTAGATACTCCATTGTCACCTCAATATCCGTGGGCATGATTATACGATATGTGTCACACAATCTCAGATTCATCCAACCAACACAAAGTACTTCAAAGAGTGCCCCAAAGTTTCTATCGGAGAGTCAAGAACGTGTGCCAACCCCTATGCATAGGTTCCCAATGTCATGAAACCCGCAAGTTGATCACCAAAACATACATCAAGTGGCACATGATATCCCATTGTCACCACAGATAATCACGGCAAGACATACATCAAGTGTTCTCATAAAAGACTCAATCCGATAAGATAACTTCAAAGGGGAAACTCAATTCATCACAAGAGAGTAGAGGGGGAGAAACATCATAAGATCCAACTACAATAGCAAACCTCGGGGTACATCAAGATCATGCCATAGAGAACACGAGAGAGAGAGATCAAACACATAGCTACTGGTACATACCCGCAGCCCCGAGGGTGAACTACTCCCTCCTCGTCATGGATAGCGTCGGGATGATGAAGATGGCCACCGGTGATGGGATCCCCCTCCGGCAGGGTGCCGGAACGGGATCCCGAGAGGATTTTGCTGGCTACAGAGGCTTGCGGCGGCGGAACTCCTGGTCTATCTTCTGTTCTGTAAGTTTTAGGGTACGTAGGTATATATGGGTGAAAGAAGTACGTCGGTGGACCGAAGGGGGGGCCACGAGGCAGGGGCACGCCCCAGGGGGTGGGCGCTCCCCCCACCCTCGTGGGCACCTCCCTTCTTCCCTGACATGCACTCCAAGTCCATCGGGTGGCTTTCCTTCCAAAAATAACTTCTCCAGTTGATTTCGTTCTGTTTTGACTCCGTTTGATATTCCTTTTCCTCGGAACACTGAAATAGGCATAAAACAGCAAATCTGGGCTGGGGCTCCGGTTAATAGGTTAGTCCCAAAAATAATATAAAAGTGGATAATAAAGCCCAGTATTGCCTAAAACAGTAGATAAAGTAGCATGGAGCAATCAAAAATTATGGATACGTTGGAGACGTATCACTCTCCTCTAGTTGTGTCTAGCCCTAGAGATTGTTTCTTGCTTTTCCCTCTTTGGGGAGCCCTGCCCCCTTTATATATGTTGAAGGGGCGGGTTACATGTGGAGTCCAACTCAGACTTTAACTTAAACTATTTTGACTTCCCTTCATGGGCTTCATAACTCCTGGCAACCCAGTTATTACCGACTGCCGGTTTAACATGGCCTGTCGGTTTAACATGGTCTGCCGGTTTAACATTGTCTGTCGGTTTAACATTGTCTGCCGGTTTAACATTGTCTGTCGGTTTAACATCTAACTTGACTCCTGCTGGTTTACCATCAGCCGGTTTACCGTCTGGCTTAGCCATCTGTCTTGGCTCTCTGTCTTAACTGTCCGCCGGTTTACCATCCGCCGGTTTAACAAGTCACGGCCGGGTTACGACTCCGGCCGGGTCATACCACGGGGTATATCCCCGACATTAGCCCCCAGTTTAATTTGGATTTATCCATGTTAAACTGACTCTAATCATCCTTAAGTCCTTGTCACTTCCTTCTTCTAGAAAATCCGGTTTAATAGGCTTGCTTCATAATCACCTTGCTGACATTGGTTTCTCATAGAAAATATATTGTGAAGAATAACTCCTTTGATTCAGCTCCCAATGCTTAAAAACAATATTGGTCCTTGAAATACTTATCTGATCTTCAGCCGGTTTAAGAATGTAGAACTTCGCCGGTTTATCATTGCCAAAATCATCGGTTTATAAATATTGATAGCACCAGGTCATACATGTAGTTAGCATCCAGCTTGAAAATATACCTCTTATATGCCTATCACTTGTATAGCCCCTAAGTCTTAAGAAGGTAGCATAGCAACAGCTTAAGACTTGCTTCAATATAAATATCACAATCTTGAAGAAATCCAGGTTGTTTATCTCAATCACTAGTCAGAATTGAATATTCCACATATATAGCCCCCAAGTGCCGGGTTGTCATGCTTGCAGCAACCTGGGACTTGTAATTTCCTGATGCTCATAAAAACTTCAACCAGTGTAGCCCCCAAGGGCCGGGTCATTATGCAATAATGAGCAGGGACTTTGTAAATATAATTATGTAAACTTTGAACAGCAACGGTGTAGCCCCCAAGGGCCGGCTCGGTAAGATAATATTGAGCTGGGACTTGATATATACTTCAATGAAAATAACATCATATGATGTAACCCCCGTCATGGGGCTTGAATCCATGTCCACAAGGTTAAGAACCTTGTGCTTTACCAACTGAGCAGTGTACCCTTCAATATAATGAATAAAAAGCTTTGTACCTTCAATTGTTGACAGGAGCAATTGGTAGCCCCCAAGGGCCGGCTCATTATAATGTGATGAGTCGGGTCTTCAATAAGATGAGCAAAAAATGACTTTGAATTAGCCCCCAAGTGTCATGGTGCATGCTTGCAGCGACATGAGACTTGCATATTTGATGTAATCTCAACTTAAATAATGTAGCCCCCAAGTGCCGGCTTGTAAGCCTGCAGCAACTCAGGACTATTCCTTCCATTGTAGAATAAATCATATCCATGGATAATATGATAGCCATTACGCTAAAGCGTCTTTGAAAAGCTTAATCATAATACTGGTTATTGATAACCATAATAAAAATCCAGCCGTGTTGGCTATTAAAGATTTGAATAATATAATCCAATGATTTATGAGTGCATGATTCCAATGGCGCAATCCAAATATATACTAGCGACTTATAGTCCAAAGCCAGGCCGGATTAAGAAATGTCGGTTCATAATTGATTATATGCTAACAGCTGATAATTGGAAGCCATGCCGGGTTAAAAAAACCAGGTTGATGTAATGAAATATAGTCTGGCCGGGTCAGTAGACACCGGTTTAATTTAGAACTTTTAGCAAAAGAGATGAAACTTTCAAAAAGAAAAAGCAAATAAAACTTGTAGTTGAGGCTTTTCGAGGGCTGCCTGGCCCAAATTCGAGGCTTTTCATGGGCTGCCAGGCCGCTGAGTTAAACCATTTGACAAAGCCTTGTAAGATGGGCCTCCAACTAACCAATCGTCATTTTAACTTTGACAAGTTCAGGGTCTCAATGAGAGTAACTGTCAAACGTTCAGCGGGTCATGCCAAGATTACCTGGATAGGAGTGGCTTACTTGATGAACGCAGGTTAACCCGGGGTTTTAGGTGAATACACCAGGCTTCCAAGCCGTGGATCGATGCCCAATTACAAGGGTCCTTTCAAACTCTTTGTTACTTTACACAAAGAGCCCCCAAGTAACTTTGTGAGCTGTGCTCAATGGGTGCCTATGTTTGAGTTGTGCGTAGCGACAAGACTCTCTTTGGCCCCTTGGGTGTGAAGCTCCCAAGCTTTGTTGTGGCATGATAGCCGGATTAATGGACAGAACTCCGCTTTGTCAGCTGAAGCCCCCATATAACCAATAATATGATAAGCCAATAAGGCGGGATACCCATGTTTGAACCGCGCGTCAAGGCAGCAGTTCCTCTTTGGCAACCTTTAACTTTTTTGCAAGAGATAAATTCTTCTTGAACCGGGATTTTGAACCGGATATTGAGAGCTTCAGAGCTTTGTGGGAGATAGATTTCCCCTTGAACCGGATATTAAATCGGAATCTTCATTTTCAGCCAGAAATTTTCTGACGGCCTTTAAATTTTCTGACGCCCTTTAAATTTTCATCAATATAACATTAGCCTCTGGGACCGGGTTATCTTTCCCTTCAACATCCTAGGGCACTTGAATTTGTTGAAACTGGCAAGACTTGCTGAGTCATATCATCATAGCCCCCGAGTCTTAAGATGACTCAAGGAGTTGTCTTGAGATTCTCCGTATTTGACCATAGCAGATGGTATATATATCATCAGTGTTAATAACGCGATGTAAATCCACAGAAGGTTGAGGTGACTGCGGCGGATTATAAATGACCTCGTATGAGCCGTGTTAGCAACTTGGCCAATGGTTCCTTCCAACTGGTTGTTTGATGTGGACCAAACTGTAGTGGCAGTGATTTGTGCGCATGTCCATTGATCCATCCAGTGCAGACGGCGGCTGAATGATAATTTGCCTCCAATTTAAAAGAAAGTCGGGCTACCCAAGCTGTGACTTGCTCATACTCAATGAACAGCTCATGCAGACAGGTGCGGCCTGATGTGTTGATGTAGACCGGACCGCAAGAGACAGATGGAAAAATAATCGCAGCATCAGAGGTGGCTCAAACAGATGACCCGGCCGCGGTGTTGTAAGCCAGCACGGACGGGCAAGTCAATCGCGAACGCGGTAAACCGTACAGGCGAGTCAGCCACGTCGTGTTGATATAAATTGGGCCGAAGAAATGGTGGCCTGCACATATGTAGGTCTTGGACCAGATGATAGCGCATCATAATAGTGGCACGAGCCATATCTCCATGATCCTTATTATTGCAGTGAATAATTGTCCTGCATACAATATTGCAGACCAAGGCAAAGATAAACTGCTCTTTGACAAAAATAATATGTGCCAATAAAATATATTGTAGATGGATATCACCTGATGTGCCAGGCCGGAAATAATCCGGCATGAAATTGATGATCACTAGGTGAAGTTGAAATCGCTCACGGGCATGTCGGCCGCGGCAGACGGCCACGGTGTTGTAAACCGGCGCAGTCGTGAGAGACGGCCACGGCGTTATAAATCGGTGCGGGAATCCGTTGAGTAACGACAACCACTGGTACCGAATGATGTTGGCGTGCCTCCATCTCCACGGTATAATGCCACATTATAATGAATATTCTCATGTCTATAAAATATAGCAGGGCAAAGTAGTTTTGCTTGGATGAATTAAGATATACTTAAAAATAAATAGGGTAAATAGCACCTGATACTCAGCCCCAAGGTTGATGATGATTTCTGGATCCTGACGTAAGAAGCAGTACTGATAGTACTATACACATAGTGTTTGTAGTCTGCCTTTGAACTAAGAAGCATTTTTTTTTGAAAATTGCTCTGATGATCTGCTAGTAGCACTTTATCTCTTCTGACTCGGATGGATGTAGCAGGTCCCTTGATGTACGTAACAATTTTTGGCAGCTGGTAGCACGGTCGTCCTATTTTTGCTTCATCTGATCTTAATTCAGTATCTCTTCCATAATGACCCTTTGTACAAAGATCTCCAATGTTTGGCTGATTACACCATCCGTAACAAGCTCGAGCTCTTGTAATCTTACAGGGTAAAATGACCGGGCCGCCGGGTTATCATTACTGGCAGCGCTGCTTTTCTTTTCGCGGCGAAACTGACGCTTCACAGAGACCGGTCGGGCTAGACATCAGGAACAGGTAGCAAACCCAGAACACAGCAACACCGGCCATCTTCAGTTTAACAGTGCCACTCCTGACCAAAGGTTGTTGAAAACTTGGTGGAATACGTGAAGACCGACAAGTGATGTAGGTCCGGATCATGGTCGAAGTCTTGCAGCAGATATGATGTGTACTATGCTTGAATCTTCCACTCGGCGACACCGAGGCTCGCGATTTACAGCAAGGGTGGCTGACTCTGATAAGGCAGAGGCTGCGCAGTGTGGTTTAACACAGCCGGGTCAGCAAAGGACGAGCCCACGGGTTATGGTGGCGACTTGCCAGAACAGCTGGGCGCAGTGGCAGGGGGAGCAAGGCAAGGAAGCTCGGGGGCGCGGCAGAGCTAGGGGCGCTGGAGGCACGGAAGCCCGGGTTGGAGAGGCGTAGCCATGGCCGGTTTAGCGCAAGCGCACAACAGCAGAGGCAACGACCACAGCTCGGCGGGTCAACCCCAGGCAGTTTGGGCAGCACCGTAACAGAGGAGGAGGCGATCCGGCGACTCGAAGAGGCCAGATGAGTCAGCAGATGGCGAGGTGATGGTTTGATTCGGTTACCACGGCGATTTGGCGAGGCAATGGCGGTTTAGAGCGAGGCGACTTGGTGTTTGATGCGGGGCTGCAGTAGAGACGAGGCCATGCTCTGAGGTGAATCCGCTATGGTGGAGCTTTAGATGCAGAGATGAACTGGTGGACAACGGTGGAAGCGAGGCTGCGGTGGCCAAACTCGCTCGAAGCACATGCCGGGCGGCTCTTCTGGTTTGACGGCGAGGCCGGCTCAGGTGTGGGGTAGTATGGCGAGCAGAGTGCTCTGACCGAAGCTGGACGAGGGCGAGGTGTAGCGGTGAGTTATCTTGGTGATTTGACAAATCTGAGTCACTGGCCACATTAGTTTCCTGGTCGCTTCTGTTTTCCGGGTCGCGGCCACACGTTTGCTGGGCTGAAGCGTCGGGCGGTTCAACAACAGCGGAGGTGGTGACTTGTGGCTCGTGAAGAAGGCGGATTAGCATGAGCATCTCAGAGTGCATCGGAGACAGAGCTGTCGGGTTGGAGAAGAGCAGAGGCAGAAACCGGCGATGGCGGCTCGCAGCAGATCGTGGGCGGCTCTAACCAGACGAGACACGTCCACGGCTGTAGATGAGACGGGGGCGAGGCGAACGCCAACTACTCGATGTGTGGCTGCAGGGAACAGTCGTCCCAGAGGCATAGGCAGACCGGGCGGCTCAGCAACCGTTGCGAGGAGCGCTGGCGGAGGCGGTTTGCCGGCCACGGCAGCGGAGTGAGCGCGGGGTCGTCTTGATCCGGAGGTCATCGCGGCGAAGCCGGTTCATGCTTAGAATGGCAGCGGAGCCGGGCGCCTTGAAACATAGACACATGCGCGGTCAATGGCCAAGTCCGTGTCATGGCCGGCTCGATTTTTGGCTCGTGGTCCTCCTTCCCTTAATTCTTGAATTAACCTCTTGGTAATTTTCTCCATTGGGTTGTACTAGTATTTTGAACCATTGGGTTGACGCTTGATGTGATGGAAACTATACACTATTGTCTGTACTTTTGATGTGATGCGTGGCCTCTGCCATCGTAGCTTTTCTCGTTGAGGAGTAGTAGTACTAGTTGATGCCCTCGGGACTTGAAGTGCATCTATTAGTAAAAAGGTTGCAGAAGAATTGATAATCCTGGCGACTTCAAGCCTGTATGCATCGACAGCAACCCGGCGAATCAGACAGAAACCACCGCAACTTACGATTTTGGCATGTATGGATGATCAGCTGGCTTAATTCCATGTTGAATCGAGATCTCTGTAGCAGCTCTCCTTCTTTCTATAAACCGGACAAGTACTATTAGCAACAGTAATTGTTCTGAACTACCCCAATTAGTCTCAGCCTCGGTGGGTTATCATGGCACGTGTAACGAGCGCTGAGCCTGCAATCCTAATTTTTTGACTGTTTCGTCGGACGTCTTCTGCGCCGGCTCTTTGTCATCCAACACATCGTGAATTTCTCGATCCCTGAGATAGATCCCTCCAAGAATATCAACACCACCGTGCGCGGGCCCCATGGTGGGCGCCAACTGTCGTGGAATTAACACGTCAGATGTCCTTAGTGTGAGGATTTAGTCGCGAGGCCAACGCATCTATGTGGTAGCTTGAGAGGGGTTGAGCGGAATCGAGAGACGCAACACAAGACAAGGGTTTAGACAGCTTCGGGCCCCGGTAACATCATCCGGTAAAAACTCTACATGCTGTTTGAGGCTAGATCTCATTATCATCACGAGGGGCGGAGGGAGTCGTCGTAAACCGGCTCTCCTCTAGTTGTGTCTAGCCCTAGAGATTGTTTCTTGCTTGTCCCTATTTGGGGAGCCCTGCCCCTCCTTATATATGTTGAAGGGGCGGGTTACATGTGGAGTCCAACTTGGACTTTAACTTAAACTATTTTGACTTCCCTTCATGGGCTTCATAACTCCTGGCAACCCAGTTATTACTGACTGCCGGTTTAACATGGTCTGACGGTTTAACATTGTCTGCCGGTTTAACATTGTCCGCCGGTTTAACATTGTCTGCCGGTTTAACATCTGACTTAACTCCTACCGGTTTACCATCAGCCGGTTTACCGTCTGTCTTAGCCATCTGGCTTGGCTCTCTGTCTTAACTGTCCGCCGGTTTGCCATCCGCCGGTTTAACAAGTCCCGGCCGGGTTACGACTCCGGCCAGGTCATACCGTGGGGTATATCCCCGACAAACCCTAAACGTGCATGACAACCTCTGCTTCCCTCTGCGAAGGGCCTATCTTTTACTTTATGTTTTTACTTTATGCTTGAGTCAAGGTGATCTTCACCTTTCCCTTTTTCACTTTATCCTTTGGCAAGCTCTTCGTGTTTAAAAGATCATGATATATATATCGAATTGAATGTAAGTTTGCATGGGCTATTATTGTTGATATCACCTAAAGGTGGATACGTTGGGAGGCAACCCAATAAGCCCCTATCTTTCTCAGTGTCCGGCTGAAACTCTATAACCACAAGTATTGCGTGAGTGTTAGCAATTATAGGAGACTACGAGATAGTTGAGTATGTGAGCTTGCTGAAAAGTTCTATTATTGACTTTTTTTGATGTTACGATAAATTGCAATTGCCTCAATGACTGAGATTATACTTTGTTAGTTCCCAATGAAGTTTTTGAACCATACTTGACATTGTGAATTGCTTATTACTTGAGCATAGGAAATCATATGACAAAAAAATCCATATATGTTGTTGTTATTAGAATGATCATGATGCCCTCATGTTCATATTTTATTTTTATCGACACCTCTATCTCTAAACATGTGGACATATTTTTTGATTTCGGCTTCCGCTTGAGGACAAGCGAGGTCTAAGCTTGGGGGAGCTGATACGTCCATTTTGCATCATGCTTTTATATCAATATTTATTGCATTATGGGCTGTTATTACACATTATATCTCAATACTTATGGATATTCTCTCTTATTTTACAAGGTTTACCATGAAGAGGGGGGATGCCGGCAGCTGGAATTCTGGCTGGAAAAGGAGCAAACATAGGAAACCTATTCTGCACAACTCCAAAAGTCCTCAAACTCCACGAAACAAATTTTCGGATTTAATAAGAATTTATGAGCGAAAGAAATAGGCCAGGGGGCCCACACCCTGTCCAAGAGACAGGGGGGCACGCCCCCCCCCTATAGGGAGTGGCCCCCTATCTCCTGGGCCCCCTGGTGGGCCTCCGGCGTCCATCTTCTGCTATATCATCACTTTTACCCTGGAAAAAATTGTGGGCAAGCTTACGGGACGAAACTCCACCACCACGAGGCGGAACCTTGGCGGAATCAATCTAGGGCTCTGGCGGAGCTGTTCTGTCGGGGACACTTCCCTCCGTGAGGGGGAAATCATCACCAACATCATCACCAATGACCCTCTCATCAAGAGGGGGTCAATCTCCATCAACATCTTCACCAGCACCATCTCCTCTCAAAACCCTAGTTCATCTCTTGTATCCAAACTTGTATCAAAACCACAAACTGGTACCTGTGGGTTGCTAGTAGTGTTGATTACTCCTTGTAGTTGATGCTAATTGGTTTACTTGGTGGAAGATAATATGTTCAGATCCTCTATGCATATTATTACTCCTCTGATTATGAACATGAATATGCTTTGTGAGTAGTTACGTTTGTTCCTGAGGACATGGGTGAAGTCTTGCTATTAGTAGTCATGTGAATTTGATATTCATTCGATATTTTGATGAGATGTATGTTGTATTTTCCTCTAGTGGTGTTATGTGAACGTTGACTACATGATACTTCACCATTATTTGGGCCTAGAGGAAGGCATGGGGAAGTAATAAGTAGATGATGGGTTGCTAGAGTGACAAAAGCTTAAATCCTAGTTTATGTGTTGCTTCGTTAGGGGTTGATATGGATCCATATGCTTAATGATGTGGTTAGGTTTACCTTAATACACTCTTTTGTAGTTGCGGATGCTCGCAATAGGGGTTAATCATAAGTGCGATGCTTGTCCAAGTTAGGGCAGTACCCAAATACCGGTCCACCCACATATCAAATTATCAAAGTACCGAACGCGAATCATATGAACGTGATGAAAACTAGCTTGACGATAATTCGCAATGTGTCCTCGGGAGCTCATTCTTCATTATTAGAATTTGTCCAGGATTATCCTTTGCTACCTAAAGGATTGGGCCACCTTGCTGCACTTCATTTACTTTATTTACTTTTTGCTCGTTACTATTTATCTTATCACAAAACTATCTATCACCTACTATTTCAGTGCTTGCAGAGAAAACCTTATCGAAAACCGCTTATCATTTCCTTCTGCTCCTCGTTGGGTTCGACACTCTTACTTATCAAAAGGACTACGATAGATCCCCTACACTTGTGGTTCATCAATAATGCTATAAGTTCGGGGTGACACACTGTCGAAAGTGTATGGACTTTTCTTGCCGTGTTATGGGGTACACTAAAGCCCCTGGCGAACCGAACGTACCAAAATGTACGGGTGCAATTTATAATAAATAAGCAGTAATGAAAAAGGATAAAGAAATGTAATAGTAAGCTGACGCTATACATTATTTTCCCTTGTTATTTAAATAATACGTCAAAGCATATGTATACAAGTAGTGCGATAAGCAAAATATGACTATTTGACATGTCTTGGCCAAGGGTAAGTTGCATGTGGGTATGTAAAACAGGTATTGCGATCATTATCAGAGACCACCTGGGAATTCCTTTGTACGCCAAAGCTTCTTGTCTCCTTGGTGTGTCCGTCCCGCTATGGGTCCGATTCAGGCTCTCCCGGAGATGGGGACCTGAAAAGAAAAATGGTGTAAAGGTACACGGATCCTGGGGCGGTTGAGCCGCATTACGGACTGTGTCATAGCCGTGCCTCTGCCTATGCCCATGGTATTTGGAGTGTGTAATTATGTACGCGCGGCACAAATTTTGCCGCTTGACTGGGACTAGGACGGAGGCTGAATTGCTAGGTGAGCTCTGGACGTGCCGAACGATCCTGTTGCAGGGTACTCCGGACTCGCTTGATGGTGTCCAGGTTCTTTATCGTAGAATTGGCGGTCTGCATAAGAAGGCTGCTTTGTACTTCTACTGTGAGGGTCGCAGTGTGCTCCTCCGTACGGAGTGAGCGTTCTGTGTTTCCATTAACTGTTATAACCCCGCGAGGTCCTGGCATTTTGAGCTTGAGGTATGCATAATGCGGTACCGCATTGAATCTAGCAAATGCGGCTCGTACGAGCAGTGCATGATAGCCACTACAGAAGGGGACGATGTCGAAGATTAACTCCTCGCTTCGAAAATTGTCTGGAGATCCGAAGACCACTTCCAGTGTGATTGAGCCCATGCAATAGGCCTCTACCGTAGTAATGAAAAAGGATAAAGAAATGTAATAGTAAGCTGACGCTATATATTATTTTCCCTTGTTATTTAAATAATACGTCAAAGCGTATGTATACAAGTAGTGCGATAAGCAAAATATGACTATTTGACATGTCCTGGCCAAGGGTAAGCTGCATGTGGGTATGTAAAACAGGTATTGCGATCATTATCAGAGACCACCTGGGGATTCCTTTGTACGCCAAAGCTTCTTGTCTCCTTGGTGTGTCCGTCCTGCTATGGGTCCGATTCAGGCTCTCCCGGAGATAGGGACCTGAAAAGAAAAATGGTGTAAAGGTACACGGATCCTGGGGCGGTTGAGCCGCATTACGGACCGAGTCATAGCCGTGCTTCTGCCTATGCCCATGGTATTTGGAGTGTGTAATTATGTACGCACGGCACAAATTTCACCGCTTGACTAGGACTAGGACGGAGGCTGAATTGCTAGGTGAGCTCTGGACGTGCCGGACGATCCTGTTGCAGGGTACTCCGGACTCGCTTGACGGTGTCCAGGTTCTTTATCGGAGAATTGGTGGTCTGCATAAGAAGGCCGCTTTGTACTTCTGCTGTGAGGGCCACAGTGTGCTCCTCCGTACGGAGCGAGCGTTCTATGTTTCCATTAACTGTTATAACCCCGCGAGGTCTTGGCATTTTGAGCTTGAGGTATGCATAATGCGGTACCGCATTGAATCTAGCAAATGCGGCTCGTCCGAGCAGTGCGTGATAGCCACTACGGAAGGGGACAATGTCGAAGATTAACTCCTCGCTTCAAAAATTATCTGGAGATCCGAAGACCACTTCCAGTGTGATTGAGCCCATGCAACAGGCCTCTACACCTGGTATGACACCTTTAAAGGTGGTTTTTGTGGGTTTGATCCCTGACGGGTCGATGCCCATTTTGCGCATTGTATCCTGATAGAGCAGGTTTAGGCTGCTGCCACCGTCCATAAGGACTCTTGTGAGGTGGAATCCGTCAATGATGGGGTCGAGGACTAATGCGGCCGAACCGCCATGACGGATGCTGGTAGGATGGTCCCTGCGATCAAAGGTGATTGGATAAGAAGACCATGGGTTGAACTTTGGGGCGACTGGCTCCATCGAATAGACGTCCCTTAGTGCACGCTTCCATTTCCGCTTGGGAATATGGGTGGCGTATATCATATTCACAGTTTTCACTTGGGGAGGAAATTTCTCCTGTCCTCCTGTGTTCGGCGGCCGGGGCTCCTCGTCATCATCGCTATGCAGCCCCTTTTCCTTGTTGTTGGCATTCAACTTGCCGGCCTGTTTGAACACTCAACATTCTCTGTTGGTGTGGTTGACTGGTTTATCGGGGGTGCCATGAATTTGACACGAGTGATCGAGTATGCGGTCCGAACTTGACGGGCCCGGGTTGTTTCTTTTGAATGGCTTTTTCCGCTGACTGGACTTAGAGCCACTGAATCCGGCATTGACTGTCGTGTCTTCGGTGTTGTCGCCATTGTTGCGACACTTGTGTCTGTTGCGTCGTGGCTTGCTGTTGCTATCTCTAGCATTGGAAGTGCCAGGATTTCTTGATGTGCTGTTGCTGCGAGCTAGCCAGCTATCCCCGCCCGCATAAAAGTGGGTCATGAGTGTCGTGAGGGCTGCCATGGACTTTGGATTCTCTTGGCCGAGGTGTTGGGCGAGCCACTCATCACGGATGTTATGCTTAAAGGCCGCTAAAGCTTCGGCATCCGGACAGTCGACGATTTGGTTCTTTTTAGTTAGAAACCGAGTCCAGAATTTCCTGGCTGACTCTCCGGGCTGCTTGGTTATGTGACTTAAGTCATCAGCATCCGGTGGTCGCACATAAGTGCCCTGGAAGTTGTCAAGGAATGCGTCTTCCAAGTTCTCCCAACTGCCAATGGAGTTTGCCGGCAGGCTATTTAGCCAATGTCGAGCCGGTCCTTTGAGTTTTAGTGGGAGGTACTTGATGGCATGTAGATCATCACGGCGAGCCATGTGAATGTGGAGAAGGAAATTGAGGGAGTCCTGGATTAGGGGGTGTCCGGATAGCCAAACTATCACTTTTAGCCGAACTCCTGGACTATGAAGATACAAGATTGAAGACTTTGTCCCGTGTCCGGATGGGACTTTCCTTGGCATGGAAGGCAAGCTTGGCGATACGGATATGTAGATCTCCTACCATTGTAACCGACTCTGTGTAACCCTAACCCTCTTTGGTGCCTATATAAACCGGAGGGTTTTAGTCCGTAGGACGAACAACAATCATAACATAGGCTAGATTATAGGGTTTAGCCTCTCTGATCTCGGGGTAGATCTACTCTTGTACTACCCATATCATCAATATTAATCAAGCAGGAGTAGGTGTTTTACCTCCATCGAGAGGGCCCGAACCTGGGTAAAAACATCGTGTCCCTTGTCTCCTGTTACCATCCGCCTAGACGCACAGTTCGGGACCCCCTACCCGAGATCCGCCAGTTTTGACATCGACATTGGTGCTTTCATTGAGAGTTCCTCTGTGTCATCATCTTTAGGCCCGATGGCTCCTCCGATCATCAATAATGATGCGGTCCAGGGTGAGACTTTTCTCCCCGGACAGATCTTCGTATTCGGCGGCTTTGCACTGCGGGCAATTTGCTTGGCCATCTGGAGCAGATTGAAAGCTACGCCCCTGGCCATCAGGTCAGATTTCGAAGTTTGAACTATACAGCTGACGTCCGCGGAGACTTGATCTTCGACGGGTTCGAGCCACAGCCAAGAGCGTCGCACTGTCACGATGGGCATGATCTAGCTCTGCCGCCAGACAGTGCCCTGGAGGCCGCACAAGTGTCCGCTCTGACCCTTAGCTCGGAGCCGACTGCGCCAATCGAGGACAGGTGGCTGGACACCGCCTCGGGGGCTACTATCTCTACGGCGATTGAGCCGAACACCAACCCTATCCTTTGCGAAGCTCGTGACTCCAAGGTGCCGGACTCCGAACCTTCCGCGCCCCTGCCAATCGAATCTGATTGGGCGCCGATCATGGAGTTCACCACCACGGACATCTTTCAGCACTCGCCCTTTGGAGACATCCTGAATTCACTAAAGTCTCTCTCTTTATCAGGAGAGCCCTGGCCGGATTATGGTCAGCAAGGATGGGATGCGGACGACGAAGAAATTCAAAGCCCACCCACCAACCACTTCGTAGCCACTATCGAAAGTTTAAACAACGTGCTCGATTTCGACTCCGAAGACATCGACGGTATGGACGACGATGTAGGAGATAAGCATGAACTAGCACCTTTAAGGCACTGGACAGCCACCTCATCTCACGATGTATACATGGTGGACACACCTAAAGGAAGCGACGACGAGGAACAACGGGACGCCACGAGGGATCATTCCCTCGAACAGCAGTCAAAACAGCGACGTAAGCGCCGCTCCAAATCCCGCCTCGACAAAGACAGCAGCCATATAGACCCAGCCATAGAGCAGGGCGAACCGGTGGACGACGAACATGCCATCGAGCAACCGTCCGAACAGGACAACCTACATAAACAATCCATCCCCAACGAAAATAACAATCCGGACGATCTCACGCCGGACAAGTTGCTGGAGCAGAAGAACCTCCACAAAAGGCTCGTCGCCACTGCGCGTAGCCTGAAAACGCAGAAGCGGAAGCTCCAAACAGCGGAAGATGTGCTAAGAATCAGATGGAGCAAAGTACTCAACACCGTAGACAAATACGGCGATAGCCGCCGAACAACGAGCTACCCGAAGCGAAAACTATTGCCCGAATTTGATGAGGAGGCCGTAGAGCCCCCGCAATCAAAAAACAAGGAGACCACCCTGTCAGATAGACGACCCCATGGCAAACATAGAGCGGCAAACGGCGCCGCACACAAGCCGACACGCGACCCACACACGGATTCGCATCAAAAAGATGGCCCAGTTAGATCTATCTACGGGCCAAGAAAGCAAGCTCTAGTAAGCAATGCAACACATCAAGTATCCGAATATTACGGTACACCTAAATATAGGGGTGCCACACACCCCCTATGTTTCACCGATGAGGTTCTGGATTATGAATTTCACGCGGGATTCAAGCCCGTAAACATAGAGGCATACGACGGAACAACAGACCCTGGAGTCTGGATTGAGGATTACATTCTCCACATACACATGGCTAGAGGAGATGACCTCCACGCCATAAAATACTTACCCCTCAAGCTCAAAGGGCCAGCCCGGCATTGGCTCAAAAGCCTCCCCAAAAACACCATTGGAAGTTGGGAAGAGCTCGAGGATGCTTTTCGGGCAAATTTTCAAGGGACCTATGTCCGACCTCCGGATGCAGACGATTTAAGTCACATAACTCAACAACCCGGAGAGTCAGCCCGAAAATTCTAGAACAGATTCCTTACTAAAAAGAACCAAATAGTCGACTGTCCGGACGCCGAAGCCTTAGCAGCTTTCAAACACAATGTCCGAGACGGATGGCTCGCCAGACACCTCGGCCAAGAAAAGCCAAGAACAATGGCCGCGTTAACAAGCCTCATGACCAGCTTTTGCGCGGGAGAGGATAGCTGGCTGGCAAGATGCAGTACCAGTGACCCAAGTACATCCGAAGTCAGGGATGGAAACGGGAAAACGCGACGCCGCAAGGACCAGCGCTGGACCAAGGGAAACAGCCCAAAGAGCATGGCAGTCAACGCCGGATTCAAAAGCTCTCGGCAGAATCATAAAAAACTGCCCCTTAAGGATAACAGGGACGAGCTACCTAACTTCAAAATCTTGGACAAGATATGCCAAATCCACAGTACTCCCGGGAAGCCTGCAAACCATACACACAGAGATTGTTGGGTCTTCAAGCAGTCCGGCAAACTCAACGCCGAACACAAGGGGCTCGACACACCAAGCGAGGACGATGACGAACCCCACAAGCAGAGCACCGAAAAAAAAAGAATTTCCCACAAGAAGTCAAAACAGTAAACTCACTTCACGTGACAAAAGGGAAAAATAGAGTGGCGCTCATAGAGGTACGCGCCATACGGCCTATCCCAGAGGAGTCCCGCCACTGGTTGTTAAAACCAATCACCTTCGACCATCAGGATTACTCTAGAAGTATTCGGAATGCAGGATGGACTGCCTTGATATTAGATCCGATAACTGACGGACTCCAATTTACACAAGCCCTAATGGACGGCGGCAGTGATTTAAACCTGCTATACCAGGACACAATCCGCAAAATGGGGATAGACCCAACCAAAATTCGCCATAGCAACACTTCCTTTCAAGGGGTAATGCCAGGCCCATATGCCCATTGTACGGGCTCTCTACTGCTAGAAGTTGTGTTCGGCTCACCCGACAACTTCCGCCGCAAAAAGTTAACCTTCCACCTCGCCCCGTTCACAAGTAGCTACCAAGCACTACTGGGACGCGAAGCTTTCGCCCGCTTTAACGCAATACCGCATTATGCATCCCTTACACTTAAAATGCCCGATCCGCGAGGCATCATCTCCTTAAAGGGAAATACCGAGTGTTCCTCGAGCGCGGAAGATGGTGTGACTACCTTGACAGCCACACACTAAGCCGGCTTCAGCAATAAAAGCACCTAAACATGTTGTTCAGACCCCGGGCACGGCTAGACGAGTCCGGCGTAAACATACAAGGACTTACTAGCCGCATACCCCTGTACAAGGGGCTCCGCGCATGTACAACAAGAGACAATAAAGCTCAATTTTATTCATTTTTTGAATTGTACTTTGTTTATTTAGTATAACGTACATTTTCGCACAATCTTTTTCAACTAAGTTCCCCTCTTTTACAGATGAACACCGTGCTACACCCGTCCAGGATATGGCACAACGGAGACACAGGCGCAGACGTGCAGTAGGGACCCGTGACAAGGATTCTTTTCAGATTAAGACCCTGCGTAAACCTTTTTTACTGTCTCTTGTTGATACACATCCCCTGGTTTCTTGCCATAACCGAGGAGGAGGCTGGCGTTTTGGCATGGGCCACGTCAGAATTTTGCACGTACCTGGACACCAGGGGCTTATTACCAAGGGCGTTGTTCGGCCCGTTTTCATAAAGACCGAATACCTTAGGGAGTGTTCGGCGTCTCGAGTTAGGCCTTATATGCATCAGCTCCGAATCATGTCTTTGGTCAAATGTTGGGTTTGCCCGGCTCCTGTGTTTTGCTGCCTTACGTTCCACTCTATCGGCTAAGGCGGCACCAGGAGAACTACTGCGATTGTGCCCCGGTTCGGCCAGGCGAGCACCTCAGTAGAGAAAGCCGAAAACTGACTGTCATGATATAGCGTGAGACTGGTCAACCACTCGATGACCCGCCGGAATCTATAGGATTCCTCCGCATTGACGAAGGGCCGTTTCCCGGTCATGCACATACGCGCCCCGAATTCGGGTAAGCGCGGTGCCCCTAGGGGCTATATAGTAGCCCCAATGTCAAATTCCTATGGCTAAGTGAAAGTGATAAAGCATTATAGTCCGGTTGCCTAGTTTGCTGCGCTACCACCTCCTTTATAGGACCAAGAAGTTGAATCAAGTGTGATAATGCGCCTTTTGCAAACACCCCCGCATTATATGCGTGGGGGCTGAAGCCGAAGACTGCCATCTTTCAGGTTATATATACATATACATTAGCGGCCGCACAGGAGGTATTTTAATTCTTGAAAGGCACAAGTATAAAAAGCTTTTATATTCCATCGATACATTGTTTCACAATAATACATGTTATTCGAACATAATATCCTTCGAGCACTGCGTCTCTATTAAACGAGCGCCCTGCAGAACTTCCTGAAAATAGTGCTCGACAGGTACTCGGCTTCCGTCCGAATCTTGGGATGCAACATCGGTGGCCTTCATCTCCGCCCAGTATGTCTTGACACGGGCAAGAGCCATCCGCGCACCCTCTATGCATGCCGACCTCCTCATTGCATTGATATGCGGCACCGCACCAAGGAACTGCTGCACCAAGCCAAAATAACTCTTCGGCTCGGGCCTTTTCGGCCACAAAAGACTCACGACATCCTTCATGGCAAGTCCGGATAACCTATTCAGCTCCGCCCATTCGGCCAAGCGATCGGTTAATGGAAGTGGGCGCTCTGGATTATGGAACTGCGACCAAAAAACCTTTTCCATTTCGTGATCCTTTTGATCTCGGAAGTGTTCGGCCGCGTCCGCGGCACTTGCCGCCAAGTCCAGATAAGCATCCTCCGCACTCCACAGCCGGTCCAACTGAGCATATTTAGGATCCACGAATTTCCTCCGCAGCAGAAAGGGCTTTCCAGCCGCGATATCTCCGGCCTGACGCAGCTCCTCCTTCATAGCTCTCATCGCAGAGCGAGCATCCTTGGCCTCGGTAGTGGCCTTCTTCAGGTCCTCTTGCACCGCTCGATCTTCTTTTTCAAGAAGCTTGCAGCGGTCGGCAGCATTCTTCAACTTCACGGCCATCTCGGCCATTTCCTTCTTGCTTCGGCAGTGAGCAGCCTGTTCGGCTTTTAGCTCTTCGGCCGCCTTTAAGGCAGCCGCATCACTCTTTCTGGCCTGCTCCTTGGCTCGGGCGAGCTCCGCCCGAAGGTTCTCCATGGCAGCGGAACCATCTGCATCAAGCATACATGTTGTAAGGCACGGGCATCAAGCTCCCTTACCAGGTGTCCGCGGAGAAATTGCATACCTTGTGACTCGTCAAGTCGCTTATTGACAAGCGCGATGTCGGCATCCGCCACGTCAAGTTGCCGCTTTAGTTCGGCAAATTCATCAGTCCGGCTAGCCACCGGACCCTTCGCCACCTACATAGGAAGGGCGACACGTTACACCTGGGATTATGATCCTCGGCGTGTTGTCATTTTTGACAATACACCGACCCTCAAGGGCTACTATCTACACAAGGCGCATTTTATATGCGGAACTGTCAGAAGGTACATCATTTTGCGTACCTCAAAACCTATCAGTAAACTTCTGACGGCTTCGTGCAATCCGCTCTCAGTGGATGAAATCCTTTCAATCACCGTACCCATTAACGCACGGTGATCTTCTGAGACAGACGCTCGCCTGAGCAGATCCTTCAGCTCCTCCGACCATACACTAGGTGGTGTCGGACTCGTCCGATGGCCTTTTTTGAAGGCCGGACACGGAGGGCTTTGAGGGGACATACGACTGCCTTCCGGCCCCGCCGGACTAGGAGAAACCCTCCGCGACGACACCTCAGGGCCGCCCGCCTCGCAAGAAGGTACGGCAGGGGAGGCGTTTCGCTCTCCATCATCTCCAGACAAAGATCCCCCGAAGATGAGCTCTGCTGAGAAGGGATGAGATCCGAACTACAAGGTAAAATTTCGGTTATCTTCATCAGAAATAGGGCAGGGATATCCTTTATTTTAAAAAAACTCCCCTTTTTACTTACGGCTCGATGGAGGGCTGATCCCCTTGGGGGCACAATGCGGCCGAGGCATCTCTCGGCGCAGGATCCTCTGACGAAGATTTCTTCCCTCGCTTTGAGACCATGGTCACCGGGTCTTCAGAGGCGGTCCTTTTTTCCCTTGGATGGAGGGATTCTCGATCCCTCCTTTCCTGACAGCCTCCTTCACCGAGGCGGTAGCTTCCTTGTTCCCCCCTTCACCTTCTTCCGAAGGCGCAACCTCTAGCATCCTGGTTAACACGGGATCCGGTGTGGTCTCATGGAGGGGGCCGGACACTTGATTAACTTTGCTTTCTCTATCCACTTCTGTTCAAGGAACAACTCTTTTAAAGGGAAAAGTTCATGATAAATATGGGATAGCGTGTCCGGGTACAGGGCTACTTACTTGAGTATCCGGGCGATTCCAGCTCAGACCTGCGTCCTTGGTCAAGTCCGGACACATCACTTGTGGTCCGAAGAAAAGCTTGTACATCTGCACGGGCGTCACGCCCATAAAATGTTGGAGAGCTCGTGGTCCCTCCGGGTTAAATTTCCACAGGCGGAGGGGGCGACATTTGCAGGGCAGGGTGCGACGAATTAGCATGACCTGCGCTACTACGACCAGAGTGATCTCTCTCTCTAGGAGGTCTTGAATGCGGCCCTGCAACAAGGGCACGTCCTTGGATGGCCCCCAGTCAAGTCCTTTATTGACCCATGACGCCAGCCGCGGTGGAGGACCCGAGCGAAAGGCAGGTGGCGCCACCCATTTGGTGCCCTTGGGAGCTGTGATATAAAACCACTCTTGTTGCCATAGGCTGAGCTCCTCATGAAAAGAGCCCTCGGGCCATGGAGCATCAGCATTCTTGCTTATAACAGCCCCTCCGCACTCTGCCTGCTGCCCCTTGATCATCTTCGGCTCCACTTTGAAGGTCTTGAGCCACAATCCGAAGTGAGGGGTAATGCGGAGGAAGGCTTCGCATACGACAATGAACGATGAGATGTGGAGGATGGACTCCGGATCCAAGTCATGAAATTCCAACCCATAGTAAAACATGAGCCCCCTCACGAAGGGGTCCGTCGGGAAGCCTAGCCCCCGAAGAAAGTGAGACGCGAACACCACGCTTTCACCAGGCTTGGGAGTGGGAATAACCTGCCCTTGGGCAGGCAGCCTATGCGAAATTTCGCCGGTTAGATACCTGGCATCTCTTAGCTTTAGCACGTCTTCTTCCGTAACGGAGGAAGGCATCCACCGGCCTTGCAGGTCGGAGCCGGACATCATCGAAGGTCCGAAGCGCCTGAATCTGGAGCTTTGGGTGTTGGAACTCGAGGCGAGGGGCGGATTCGATTGAGATTGAAAGAAAGGAGTGGAGCCTTGGTCTCTTTATAAAGAGGTTGAATACCAAGAGCCTTCCCCGTGACCGTTCGGGACTCGCCTTCGATAGAGGAGACGTGCCAACGGGCACGACTGGGTTACCCGCGCCCGTATTAATGAGAATCCCGGAATAAGGGGACACGATCTCTGCTTTGACAAGACGTGCCAAGGAAACCGCCTCGCTAAACGCGCTGAGGTGGGATAGTAAAACGATTCGAATAAAGGCTTGGCCGTGGTGTGATGTCACGCCACGGAATACGTCAGCAGATTGAATTTGTGTAAATATTATTCTCTCTACGGTGGTATGTGGAACTTATTTTGCAGAGCCGGACACTATCCTTGTGTTCAAAATCTTCTATGAAGTATTCGGAGGAGGAACCCGCCTTGCAATGCCGAAGACAATATGCGCGCCGGACTCGTCGTCATTGAAGCCTGGTTCAGGGGCTACTGAGGGAGTCCTGGATTAGGGGGTGTCCGGATAGCCGAACTATCACCTTTGGCCGGACTCCTGGACTATGAAGATACAAGATTGAAGACTTCGTCCCGTGTCCGGATAGGACTTTCCTTGGCGTGGAAGGCAAGCTTGGCGATACGGATATGTAGATCTCCTACCATTGTAACCGACTCTGTGTAACCCTAACCCTCTTAGGTGCCTATATAAACCGGGGGGTTTTAATACGTAGGACGAACAACAATCATACCATAGGCTAGCTTCTAGGGTTTAGCCTCTCTGATCTCGTGGTAGATCTACTCTTGTACTACCCATATCATCGATATTAATCAAGCAGGAGTAGGGTTTTACGTCCATCGAGAGGGCCCAAACCTGGGTAAAAACATCGTGTCCCTTGTCTCTGTTACCATCCGCCAAGACGCACAGTTCGGGACCCCCTACCCGAGATCCGCCGGTTTTGACACCGACAGAAATCTTCAATCCATACCACGGGGTCTGTCGTGCCATCATATGATTCAATGTTTACGGGTTTAAACCCTTCTGGGAATTCATGATCCATTACTTCATCAGTGAAGCATAAGGGGTGTGCAGTGACTCTATGCCGGGCTACATCACGACGCAGTTCAAATGAGTCTGGTCTGTTGTATCCGTCCCGGCCGGACTTGTTTTTAGTATATCCGGGGTGATGGTCATCATTACGCGTTGTGGCGCGCCCCCGTGATCCATAGATCGATCTTGACTGTCCTGCTTTATTTTCCAATACGTCTCGCAGGTCCTTCGTGTAGCCCCGGGCCTTAGTGTTATTCTTTGGTTGGCGACGGGGTGAGGGATGGAGTTCAGGCTGATACGCCGCTTTGTCTCGGCCACGAGGTGGCCGATCAGCCACATCATGCGCTGGTAGTGTAGGCTTTAATGCCTCCTCCTCGAGTTGAGGTAGTAACCAGCGCTTTGCGTAACTTTTGGTAGGGCGCTCGAGTCCGTATTCCTCGGCTTCCAGGACCTCGGTCCATCTATCAGTTAGCAGTCTTGATCAGCTTGAAGCTGATGCTGCTTATTCTTTAGGCTTTTTGTAGTGGCTATAAGCCGGCGCTTGAAGCGCTCCTCCTCGACGGGATCCTCAGGCACGATGAATTCTTCGTCGCCAAGGCTCACTTCGTCTTCGGAGAGGGGCATGTAATTGTCACCCTCTGACTCTCCATCTGTTGCCTGTTCCTTAGGGCTAGCTTGCCCGTCCTCTCGCTCGGCTTGCTCGAAGCTTGGCTGGGCGGGATTGTTTTCGTCTTCGGGACCATCCGGATTGCTATCGTCTCTTGTGCCGATATTGCTATTTTTGTTCTGGCGGGGCTTAGAGCGGCGCCTAAGTCGCTGGTGCTTAGTTTGCTTTTCAGGGGGAATATCCACCATTGCCTCATCGCCATCGCCTTATTTGGGCGTGTCCACCATATATATATCATATGATGAGGTGGCTGTCCAGCGACCTGTGGGCGGTGGTTCATGTTCTTCTTCTACATCGTCGTCCATACCGTCGATGTCTTCGGAGTTGAAGTCAAGCACGTCGGTTAAGTCATCGACAGTGGCTATTAAGTGGGTGGTGGGTGGGGAACGAGTTTCTTCATTGTCCGTTTCCCACTCCAGCCGGACATAGTTCGGCCAAGAGTCTCCTGACAAGGAGAGAGACCTTAATCAATTTAGCACGTCACCCAAGGGCGAGTGCTGAAAGATATCCACGGAGGTAAACTCCATGATCGGTGCCCAATCAGATTCGATAGGCACGGACGCACGCGGTTCGGAGCTTGTGGCCGGAGACGAGTCTGAGGGTCCGATGATACCAGCCTCATAAGAGGTGAAGTCAGTGTTCGGATCTATCACCGCTAAGTGTGCGGCCTCCGTGGCAGGGCCCATCCGCCTGTCCTCGGATGGCACGATCTGCTCCGGATTAAGGGCCGGGGCAGCCGCATGCGTGATCTCCCGAACACTGTCCGATGGCAGATCTAAGCCATGCTCGTCGTGACTGTTCAGCGCACCTGTCATGGGCTCGAATCAGTCGAAGATAAAGTCTCCGTGGATGTCGGCAGTATAGTTCAAGCTTCCAAACCTGACCTGATGGCCAGGGGCGTAGCTATCGATCTGCTCCAGATGGCCAAGCGAGTTGGCCCGCAGTACGAAGCCGCCGAATACGAAGATCTGTCCGGGGAGGAAAACCTCACCCTGGGCCACATCGTTGAAGATGATTGAAGGAGCCATCAAGCCTTATCGTGACGACACAGTGGAACTCTCAATGAAAGCACCAATGTCGGTGTCAAAACCGGCGGATCTCGGGTAGGGGGTCCCGAACTGTGCGTCTAAGGCTAATGGTAACAGGAGGCGGGGGACACGATGTTTACCCAGGTTCGGGCCCTCTCGACGGAGGTAATACCCTACTTCCTGCTTGATTGATCTTGATGATATGAGTATTACAAGAGTTGGTCTACCAGGAGATCGTAGAGGCTAAACCCTAGAGGCTAGCCTATTATTATGATTGTTTTTGTCCTACGGACTAAAGCCTCTAGTTTATATAGACACTGGAGGGGGCTAGGGTTACACAGAGTCAGTTACAGAGAAGGAGATCTACATATCCGAATTGCCAAGCTTGCCTTCCATGCAAAGGAGAGTCCCACCCGGACACGGGACGAAGTCTTCAATCTTGTGTCTTCATAGTCCAGCAGTCCGGCCAAAGTATATAGTCCGGCAGTCCGAGGACCCCCTAATCCCGGACTCCCTCAGTGTCCCCGGCAAGGGCGCTAGACATCGAGCCCATGCGCACGAAGGAGGAGGAGGATGTAGACTTGGGCACTGGTGGCCCTGTCCCGACAAGAGATGTTGGCGGGGAGGGGCCACTTCTTCTCGGCCCGGCACGGGTGAGTCGCCTGTTCTTCCTTACTCTTCTTCTTTTTTGAACCTTGATCATGTCCTTGCCTCATCCTCCCTCTAGCATCTAGATCCCCCCCTCGGCGGACCAAGGGGACATCCATATTGTGATCATGGAGGCCGCCAAGGACGCTGAGGTTGAGTCCAACAAGATCGCTGCCGAGGAGGCCGCCAAGACCACAGCCGAGGATGCCGCCAAGGGGCTTGCCGGAGAGACCGGCGAGGTTGCCGCCGAGGAGGCCAGCAAGGCCGCTGCCAAGGAGGAGGTGGTTGACGAGCAACCCTCCTCGTCCGCTACCTCTGGCTCAGCCAAGTATCTGAAGGTGGGCGATGACTTGTTCGTCCACCTCTGAAGGACGACGAGCACCAGGGCGCCGGCCGAGGGGGAGGTGTTCGATGACGAAGTGCTCGCCGCCGCCGGGCTCGAGGTCGTCGAGGAACCGAGCGCCAGTGGCGGTGGCACCCAGGAGGAGCAGCTTCTTCGGGCCATGGGCGCCAGCTTCTGGAAACTGTAGGCGCTCCATCGTGCCTGCCTGGACAAGGCGAAGTCCAGGGAGGCGGTGGCGGGCAAGGCGGAGGTAGTCCTTGGGGAGCGCATCGCCGAGGCGCATGCCTAGTTCCGCTAGGCCCAGGAGGAGCTGAAGGCCGCCCAAGGCCAGCTGACGGAGCACGAGCTGGAACTTCTCCTGAAGTAGGCCGACATTGAGAAAGCCCAGGAGGCGGCGAGGGAAGAGGCCTCCAAGGCCGAGGCCGCCTAGTCCCACCGCTAGGCCGAGCTGGACTCTCAGGAGGAGGACCTCTTCGCCCGTGAGGCGGCGCTTGCCGCCACACTCCGCGGCAAGGATGAGGAGGTCTAGAAGCTTGCCGCGGCACGGACCCGGGAGCTGGAGCAGAAGCACAAGGAAGTGCTTGATGCCCAAGCTCTGGCCCACGGTGATAAGGTGAAGGAGCTGGAGGTGGAGTGGGATGGCATGAAGAACAGGACCAAGGAGCTAGCGAAGGAGAGGGATACGGTCAAATGCACCTTGACGGTGGCGCAGGATGACATCCTCGACAAGGCCGAGCAGCTCTCCCGCGCCAACGACTCCATCAAGGACCTGCAGCTGAAGCTGGAGGGCCTTAAGGGGATGTTGTCGAAGGTTAGGACCCAGGAGGGAACCCTGACCAAGAGCCTGGCAGAGGAAAGGCAGCTGCGGAAGAACGACGTCGCCAACCACGAGGAATTCGTGAAGGGCGAGAACTTCTGGATCAGCCGCCTCGCCGATGTCGCCAACAGGATCACCAAGCAGCTGGCCGACATGGGGATGCCAGACGTGAGGTACGCCCTGAAGGCGAATGTGAGCCCCGATGCCAAGCTGACCCTGTTCTTCGAGGGCGTTCTTGGAGCCCTGGAGCGATTTAACTCCAACTGGGCGAGCTCACTGGCTAGCGAGGCCCGGACTCTTTGCCGGGGCACCATGACCAAGGTCCTCACCAAGCTGGCATACTAGAACCCCAACCTTGACTTCGACGCCACACTGGATAGCTTGCCAGAGGATGCAGACCTCACGGTGCTCGAGGAGCGTATCAAGCCCATCATCAGCCCCGTTGGCGGAATTTAGAGGGTAGAGGACCAGCGCCGGGATTAGGCATCCCGTTCCTTATTGCCGCTGCAGATTCATGACCAAGACAATGTTTATCCTTAATTAGAACCGCAGCAACAATTGATGTAATATAACTCTGTAGTGTTTTAAAACGATGCATGTTATTTCCCTGTTCAACCTCTCCTTTTATATCCACCATACGCCAATTGGGCAGGATTGCCGGCACGTAAACCCAAACCGCGGCGCTTTAAAGGATGGATCCTTTAGCGGCCGGCGGGGTGTGCTTGCTGCCGTGTGAGCCACCTTGCTGTTCTCAGCGCGAACGCTCGAGTTGTCGAGCAGACTCGAGACAAAGCGAGAGCGTTGCCAATAGCAGAAGGCCACCCTGCCATTCTTGACGCAGCCGCTCGATCTATTGAGCGGACTCGAAACAAACCAAGGGCATTGCCAATAATGGAAGGGCTCCACTACATGCAGGTTTCTCATACAAAGGAAAGATCTCCGAGGAGGATAACCTTATATAAAAAGGAATTACTCAGAGTTTTTGCATGACTTAGCTTTCTTGTCGTCGCGCGAATGCTTGCCGCATCCGCTGACGGTGTTGCTCGCTTGGTCGCCTTCTTCCTTGGAAGCCATGGCGAGAAATGCTGGGCTGACGACCGAACCAGATTCTCACTACTGCGCCTTCCCCTACCTGGCGCGCCAAAGTTGTCGGTGGAAACGACACCTATGGGATCACGGGAATCCCTACTACGGTTGCGGGGCGCGGGGTCGTGAGAAGAGCAGGATCAACAATCAGCACAAGCACACGGGTCGTTTACCCAGGTTCGGGCTGCAAGGATGCGTAATACCCTAGTCCTGCTTTTGTGTCTATTTGAGTGTTCTTGGAGTTCTTCAGCTAGCTATGATGAGTGTAACTTGTCCAAGGGTCCAAATCCTTCTCCTGGATGCCTTGGGCCTCCTTTTATAGTCAAGGGGATCGCCACAGTGGCACACAGGAGGTGGCATCAGTGTATAGTGGCTAAGCTTATCGCTTAGCCATTACGGGACAAGATGCATTTAATGCACCCCTTAGGTGTCCCTCCCACTTTACCTCCGCCTCGCCCTGCTTCGACACGCGCTCGGGCCAGCGAGGCGGTCAGTGCCATGTAGGCTGGCAGGCTGCTAAGGTGGCGCGGTGGTAGGGCCTTCACGAAGATTTGCATGCCACCACATAGGCGCTCCCTGAGTTGGCTTGGAAGCCTCACGTCGACACGCAGGTGCCTGCCTAGCTGGTAGGCTGGCAGCTGCATGGGAGCGGCGGTGGAAACTTGGCAGGCGTGGACCTGGCTGTGGCCCCGCGGATGTCCTCGGCAAGGGCCTTGCTGGGGCCCCGGCAAGGGTCTTGCCGTGGCGTCGTGGTCGTCCCTGGCAAGGATCTTGCCGAAGGTCTTGTGGGTTTCCTCGGCAAGGATCTCGCCGAGATTTGTCGTCTTCTAATCCTCATCTGACTTGGAGTGTTCATGATCTTCACAAAGATCTGCATGCCACCATCGAGGCGCCTTCCGAGCCTTGGTTCCAATGTGGTTATCGGAAACCTCGGGCTCGAGGGTGGCGTGCTCCGCTGGTGTTGGGCAAGTTTCCCTGGCAAGGCTCTTACCGGGGCCGCGGAGGCCGCCCCGGCAAGGGTCTTGCAGAGGGAGTCCACCTTGCCCTCTTGCTCTTCGTGTCTCTGTCTTGGCATTGCTTTAACCGTCTTGTGGCCTTGATTCCCTGCCCCTGCCCTGCTTAAGTGTGGCCGCAGGCGTGTCTCTGACTGCCCGTGCACAAGTAAGGGGTACAAAGGAGTGCCCCTACTTTAGTACACCGACAATATTGATCTTGCCTTTAGCTCCTTGTTGGTTTGACACTCCATGCTTATCACTTCCACCTTTGGAAATTTCTATGATGATTCCCTACACTTGGGGATTATCAGTATTCCCAGATCTCCAAGTTTTTTAGGTACTCCATCTTTGAAAGTGTAATTATCAAGCATAGTGGATATTTCAGCTTCTGGTATTTTTCTCTTATTACTGATGATGTCTTTCATGTACTTTACATAGGGAGGCATTTTCAAGATATCAGTCAAGCGAGTGCGCAAAAAGACTGGCCTGGTCATTTCAGCAAAGCGTTCAAATTCTTCATCATCTTTCTTTTTAGTTGCTTAGATGGAAAGGGCATACGCTTTTGAACCCATGGTTCTCTTTCCTTACCGTTTTTTCTAGCAACAAAGTCTCTTTTATCATATCTTTTATTCTTGGGTTGTGGGTTATCAAGATCAACAGCTAGTTCTATCTCAACATCATTGTCTGGTTCTTTATCATTGGGTTGATTGTCTTCATGAACCTCATCATTATCTTTTTCATTATCAAACGGTGAGTGTTCATTACCAGATTGAGTTTCAGCATCAGAGATAGAAACTTCATTATCATTATCAGGAGGTTTTTCTACTTTAGGTTCACTAGAGGCAGGCAAAGTCCTATTGTTTTCTTCTTCTTTTTCTTTTTAGAAGTACTAGGTGCATCAGTGTTAATTCTTTGAGAGTCTTGTTCAATTCTCTTTGTGTCCCTCGGGATAAATTGGTTCCTGAGTCATTTTACCTCCTCTAGTTGCTATTCTAACAGCAAAGTCACTTATATTATTGTTCATTTCAGCAAGCAACTCTCTTTGAGATCTAGCAAATTGTTCTAATTGAGTTTGAGGCATAGATGCATGCTTTCCTACACCTGTAACATCATTTGAGATTCGGAATAACAAGTACTAAAGCGAGCAATCATATCAGATTTGTATTTCAATTGTTTCATAACATTGCATTGAAGTGATCTTGTTTTTTAATGTAATTATCAAACTCATAAAGGCATTGACTAGGATGTTTATTACGAGGATCATCACTATCATTGAGTTCCATTAAAGACTTTACCTCTACCACCTTAGGTGGTGGTGGTGCTTCAAGCCCATGTATTTCGTCGATAGGTGGTAATTTTTAACATCCTTGACTTTAATACCTTTTTCCTTCATAGATTTCTTTGCCTCTTGCATATCTTCAGGACTAAGATATAAGATACCCCTCTTCTTCAGAGTGGGTTTAATATGTGTTTCAAGAGGAGTCCAATCATCATAATTTTTCAATATGTTATTCAATAATTCTTCAGCTTGCCCAATAGTTTGTTCCTTGAAAACACAACCAGCACAACTATCTAGGAAATCCCTAGAAGCATCGGTTAGTCCATTATAGAAGATATCAAGTATTTAATTTTTCTTAAGAGGATGATTAGGCAAAGCATTAAGCAATTGGAGAAGCCTCCCCCAAGCTTGTGGGAGACTCTCTTCTTCAATTTGCACAAAGTTAAATATTTCTTGCAAGGCAGCTTGTTTCTTATGAGCAGGGAAATATTTTTTAGAGAAGTAATAAATCATATCCTGGGGACTACGCACACAACCAGGAGCAAGAGTATTATACCAAGCTTTAGCATCACCCTTTAATGAGAATGGAAATAACTAGAGACTGTATTAATAGCGAATCTTCTCATCATGAGCAAAAAGGGTGGTATGTCATTCAACTTAGTAAGATGTGCCACAACAGTTTCAGTTTCATAACCATGAAAAGGATCAGATTCAACCAAAGTAATTAACTCTAGGTTGACAGAGAATTCATAATCCTTATCATCAATAAAGATAGGTGAAGTGGCAAATTTAGGATCACATTTTATTTTAGCATTCGGAGATCTTTCTTTATACTTGCATAATAATTTTTCTAGATCATCTCTATCCTTAGAAGCAAGAATATCTCTAGTTGCCTCCTCACTCATAGTATAACCTTCGGTACTTTTGGCAATTCATATCTAGGAGGACTAGTTCTAGTAGGTGTTTCAAGATTTTCAGTTTCAAGCTCATCATCAGTTTCAATAATATCATGTTGTCTTACTCTAGCAATTTGTTCATCGAGAAATTCACCTAGTGGCACATCATCATCAAGCAAGGAACTAGCATCATCATGAGTAGCATTCATAGCAGAAGTAGCATCATCAATAACTTGCAATATATCAGAATTAATAGCATGTGGTGGTGTTGTAAGTTTACTTATAACAGAAGGTGAATCTAAAGCAGAGCTAGATGGCAGTTCCTTACCTCCCCTTGCCTTTGAGGGAAAAATCTTAGTCTTAGAATCCTTCAAATTCTTCATAGTGATAATATGATAATAATCCCAAGTCACTCAACAAATATAGCTATGCTCCCCGGCAACGGTGCCAGAAAAAGGTCTTGATAACCCACAAGAATAGGGGATTGCAACAGTTTTCAAGGGTAGAGTATTCAACCCAAATTTATAGATTCGACACAAGGGGAGCCAAAGAATATTTACAAGTATTAGCAGCTGAGTTGTTAATTCAACCACTCCTGGAGATTAATTATCTGCAAAAAAATGATCAATAGCAAAGTAGTATGATAGTTTTGATAATAATGGTAGCAGCAACAGTAACGGTAACAGTGATAGCAATGATTTTGTAGCAGTAATGATAGAAGTGGCAACAATAGTAACTTAGCTAGAAAAATATAAGGTAAACTCGTAGGCATTGTATCGGTGACTCGTTGGATGATATTCATCGTGAGACAGTCATAACCTAGGGCGATACGGCACTAGCTCCAGTTCATAAATATGATGTAGGCATGTATTCTGTAAATAGTCATACGTGCTTATGGAAAGAACTTGCATGAAATCTTTTGTCCTACCCTCCCGTGGCAGCGGGGTCCTATTGGAAATTAAGGGATATTAAGGCCTCCTTTTAATAGAGAACCGGAACAAAGCATTAACACACTGTGAATATATGAACTCCTCAAACTACAGTCATCACCGGGAGTGGTCCCGACTATTATCACTCCGGGGTTGCCGGATCATAACACGTAGTAGGTGGCTATAACTTGCAAGATCGAATCTAGAACATGGATATAATGATGATAACATAAACGGTCCAGATCTGAAATCATGGCACCGGGGCCCAAAGTGACAAGCATTAAGCATGGCAAAGTCATAGCAACATCATTCTCAGAACGTAATGGATACTAGGGATCATGCCCTAACAAAACCAACTCGATTACATGATGAATCTCATCCAACTCCTCACCGACCAGCGAGCCTACGAATGAATTACTCACTCCTGGTGGGGAGCATCATGGAATTGGCAATGGAGATGTGTTGGTGATGACGAAGATTGAAGATCCCCCTCTCCGGAGACCCAAACGAACTCCATATTTGGCCTCCCAGTGAAGAACAGGAGACGGCGGCGGCTCTGTCTCATGAAACACGATAATTCTTTCTCCCTGATTTTTTTCTGGAAATATGTGATTTTATAGCATCGGTTTCAAGGTCATCCGGGCCACCAAGTGGGGACAACCCACCTAGGCATGCCTGGAGGGGGGTGGCGTGCCCTGGTGGGTTGTGCCCACCTAGGTGCCCCCCTCCGATGGTTCTTGGCCCCATATATTTTCTTTTATTGTATAAAAATCCTCGCAAAGTTTCGTTCCATTCGGAGAACTTTTATTTCTGCACAGAAAACAACACCATGGTAGTTCTGCTCAAAACATTGCCAGTCCGGGTTAGTTTCATTCAAATCATGCAAATTAGGGTCCAAAACAAGAGGAAAAGCGTTAGGAAAACTAGATATGTTGGAGATGTATCATATATGTTGATATGTCTCCAGCGTATCTATAATTTTTGATCATTCCATGTTGTTTTATTATCAATCTTGGATGTTTTATAATCATTATATAGCCATTTTATATCATTTTTTGGTACTAACCTATTGACATAGTGCCAAGTGCCAGTTGTTGTTTTCTGCATGTCTTTTACATCGCAGGAAATCAATATCAGAAGGGGTCCAAATACCATGCCAATTTACGATGATTTTTTATGGACCAGAAGGAACACAATTGGCCCTGGTTGCACCTGGGAGGAGTCCCGAGGAGGGCACAACCCACGTGGGCGCGCCAGGAGGCCCAGGCGCGCCCAGGTGGGTTGTGCCCACCTCGGGTGCCCCCTATAAATACCCCAATATTCCAGAAACCCTAACAGAGTCGACAAAATTTTCATCCAGCCGCCGCAGAGTCCAGAACACCGAGATCCAATCTAGACACCATCATGGAGGGGTTCACCACTTCCATTGGTGCCTCTCCGATGATGCGTGAGTAGTTCTTTGTAGACCTTCAGGTCCGTAGTTAGTAGCTAGATGGCTTCCTCTCTCTCTCTCTCTTGATTATCAATACAATGGTCTCTTGGAGATCCATATGATGTAAGTCCTTTTTGTGGTGTGTTTGTTGGGATCTGATGAACTTCGAGTTTATGATCAGTTATATCTTTTTATATCCATGGAAGTTATTTGAGTTCTTTGATCTCTTATATGCGTGATCTCTTATAGCCTCGTATTTATTCTCTGATATTTGGGTTTTGTTTGCCCAACTTGATCTATTTATCTTGCAAGGGAAGAGGTGCCCGGTAGTGGGTTCGATCTTATAGTGCTTGATCCCAGTGATAGAAAGGGAACTGACACGTATGTATCGTTGCTACTAAGGATAAAAAGATGGGATCCATATCTGCCGCAATAGATAAATGGATCTTGTGTACATCATGTCATCGTTCTTACTGCATTACTCCATTTTTTCATGAACTTAAAACACTAGATGCATGCTGGATAGCGGTCGATGTGTGGAGTAATAGTAGTAGATGCAGGAAGGAGTCGGTCTACTAATCTTGGACGTGATGCCTATGTAATGATCATTGCCTGGATATCATCATGATTATTTTAAGTTCTATCAATTGCCCAACTGTAATTTGTTCACCCACCGTTTGCTATTTTTCTCGAGAGAAGCCACTAGTGAAACCTACGGCCCCCGGGTCTTCTTTCTCATATATTTGCCTTGTGTTCTACTTTTCCCTTGCGTTTATTTTCAGATCTATTAAAACTAAAAATACAAAAAATACCTTGCTGCAATTTATTTGTTCCGTGATCTATTTATCCTATCTACAAATTTACCTCACTTCCTCTGCCTATCTTGAGGCAACGTACCCCGAAAGGGATTGACAACCCCTTTAACATGTCGGGTTGCGAGGTGTTGTTATTTGTGTGCAGGGGTTGTTTACGTTGTGTTGCTTGGTTCTCCTACTGGTTCGATAACCTTGGTTTCATATATGAGGGAAATACCTACCACCGCTGTGCTGCATCATCCCATCCTCTTTGGGGGGGAAATCGACGTAGCTTCAAGCGACATCAAAAGGAGTTATTAACACCGTTGCCGGGGAGGATCTTCAACATAACCAGGTTCCTAATCACAAATACCATCTCCTTGAAATTTACATTATTTGCCTCTTGTTTTCCTCTCCCCCACTTCACAAAAATTTGTTGTTTTATTCGCCTCTCTTTGTCCGTTCACCGTTTTCTTGTCAGATCTATCCTTTGCTTGCAATCATGAGTGATTTCGGTATGGCACCAACGGATGATGGCCTAACTCCTAAAATTGGATGTACGGGAATTTTATCTTGGGGCAAGGGAATGTTATGGGAAAAGAAAGTATTCAAGAATTTTTCAATTGTGTTGGGAATCTAAGTCTTGATGATGCTCCTATACTTAAAACTACTAGATCTTATGCGGATGCTATTTCAGCACTAGTTCTAAAGCTTGAAAGTAAATTTATTCATACCCATCCTACTTTGCAAAGATTTTTTTTTGAGCTCCCTAACATAAAGAATCCTAGGGCCAAAAAGTTGGCCACTCTCGTTCTTATAAATGAATTTGACTATATAATATGGGAAGCTAGGGAAATGTTTGATTTTTATGGTATGGATCGTGAAAAACTCGTGATAGATGAAATTCTCTACAATAGTGATTATGCACTAAGGCATCTGCTTGGGGATAATAAGATCTTTGATGAGAATCTTAAAAAGGAGGTCCCCGTTCTAGATATAATCCAACAAGTTTTTAACAATGTTAATCAACACTACTCTTGGATTGTTGCGGGTAATCAAAGGGGCTACGATGAAAACCAACTAAGAAATGCTAAAGTTTACATGGATAATATGTTTTATGTTGTGTGTACAAATCCCCATGACGAAAATACCTCTAAGAAAATTAAGAAGAAAAAGGATGACAAAACTTAGATCCTTGCCTTATTCCTAGCTAAGGGCGTGAAACTATAGCGCTTGTTGGGAGGCAACCCAATGAATAAAATTTATTTTTTCTTTTTGCTTCCTGTTTTTGTGTGTTAGCACAATTATGCTACTGGTATGATTGTGTTTTTTGTGTCTTAATTAGTGTTTGTGCCAAGTAAAGCCTTTAGGATCTTCTGGGGTGATAGTTGTTTGATCTTGCTGAAAAAGACAGAAACTTTGTGCTCACGAAAATAATTATCATAAATCACAGAAAAGAGATTTTTCTATCATTATTTTTTAAGAAGATTAATATACAAATTATTCTGGTCTTCTAATTTGGTAGAATTTTTGTAGTTACAGAAGTATTCTAAAGTTACATATTACTACAGACTGTTCTGTTTTGACAGATCCTGTTTTATTGTGTTGTGTGCTTATTTTGATGGCTCTATGGTTTTCTTTGATGAGTTTTTGCCATAGAAAAGTTGAAATACAGTAGATATAATATGAAAACAAAATGAGAATTGGTTTGACACAGCACTTATAGTAGTGGTTTGCTTTCTTCTACTAACGGATCTCATAAGGGTTTTGTTGAGTTTTGTATGATTGAAGTTTTCAAGTTTTGGGTTATCTTACGATGGATGAAAGAAGGATAGAAGAGCCTAAGCTTGGGTATGCCCCGTCATCCAAAGCTATTATCTAAAAATGAGCAACCAACTAAGCTTGGGGATACCCCCGAGTGGCATCCCCTCTTTCTTTGAACGACCATCGGTATTTTACTCGAGACTATATTTTTATTCGTCACATGATATGTGTTTTGCTTGGAGCATCTTGTATGATATGTGTCTTTGATTGATTTATTTTGTGTTTTAAGTCATCAATCCTTGCTGGACACACCTATTTGAGAGAGCCAAAATTATGCCATGACTTATTAGAATTGCTCTCTATGCTTCACTTAAATTTTTTTGAGCAATGGACTTGCTCTAGTGCTTCACTTATATCTTTTTGAGCACGGTGTGCTTAGTATTTTTGAAGAAATGCTCTCTTGCTTCACTTAGATTTATTTGAGAGTTAGTAAAATTTTGAACAAATTCTCTCTTGCTTCACTTAAATTGTTTTGAGAGAAATAAAATATGTTATGCTCATGATCTTCACTAATATTTGTTTGAGCTTATGAAAAGCAACACATGAACATTAGTCCCAAAGTGATAGATATCCAAGAAGGATAAAGAAAGAAGAAAATATATGTCATGAAGATCATTGGATAAAATAAACTTGATTCTTAGTAATAGTTTTGAGATATAATGATGTGATATGTGAGTCATGTTGGTGAGTAATTGTGCGCTAGTAGGAATATTGGTGTTAAGGTTTGTGATTCCCTATGCATGCACGAAAGTCAATAATCATGCAATGAAAATTATATCCTACTTGTGGTGCATTATTCGGTGTTAATTATTCTTAATGCTTGCTTATGAGATTATTCGTTTCTTGGTTGGTCGCTTCTCAATATTTTTGCTAGCCTTCATTTTGCACCAAGTATGACCTCTACTTGTGCATCCAAAATCCTTTAAACCAAATTTGCCACATGAGTCCACTATATCTACCTATATGCAGTATTCTTTTGCCATTTGAAGAAAATTTGCATGTGCCATCTCTAAATTTCAAAATGAACTTCTCTTTTGTGTGTTTGTTTCGCTCGCGGAACGATAACGGGTAGCTAATATTTTCCATGTTAGATGTGTTATTCTCACGATGAGTGTTTATTCACTTGTCATTGCAAGAGAGTAAGGCAAAGGTATTAGGGATGCCCAATCTCGAAATGCAAAAACGAATTTACTTTATGTTGTCAAATAATAAATTCCTTGGAAAGTGTTGGTATGGAGGGCACCCGTGGATACGATTAGCCATGGAAAATGAAAGTTATGGTGGAAAAAGGAATAAACTTTATTTTCTGTTCGGTAACCGCCTATGATATACCTAGCACGGATAGTGTTGGGATGCTCCAAGTCATTTTTGTTGGTGGGATGGATACACCTCCCAAAATGTTTTATCTCTAATTTTTTTTTGCTTTGAGCTCTGGCACCTCTACAAATCACTACTGCCATCTGCGAAGGGCCTTTCTTTTACTTTATGCAATTTTTATTTTTGAATTTGAGTCTCCATCCTCTATTATAAAAGCACCAACTAGGGGACAATATGGTCGTACTTAAGTATTGGGTGTAGCTAATATTCGAGTGTGTTTCATGAATGGATCAATGTTTGAGCATGACGGGCTAGGAATAACTTTATTTAGCATTGATGTTTTGAAAGACATGGTTGCTTGTTGATATGCTTGAGTATCTAAATTGTTATGTCAAAACTAGACTATTGCTTTGAATCACATAAAAATCCAAATGTCCATGCTATGAAGAAAAGAATATGATATGACATGATAAAAAACACCACATCAAAAATTCTGTTTTATCACTTACCTACTCGAGGACGAGCAGGGGTTAAGCTTGGGGATGCTGATACGTCTCCAACGTATCTATAATTTTTTTTATCATTCCATGTTGATTTATTATAAATATTGGATGTTTTATAATCATTATATAGTCATTTTATATCATTTTTGGTACTAACCTATTGACATAGTGCCAACTGCCCGTTGCTGTTTTCTGCATGTTTTTTACATTGCAGGAAATCAATATCAGAAGGTGTCCAAATACCACGCCAATTTACGATGATTTTTTATGGACTAGAAGGAACACAATGGGCCCTGGTTGCACCTGGGGGGTGAAGGAAATATGCCCTAGAGGCAATAATAAAGTTATTATTTATTTCCTTATTTCATGATAAATGTTTATTATTCATGCTAGAATTGTATTAACCGGAAACTTAGTACATGTGTGAATACATAGACAAAACATATTGTCCCTAGTATGCCTCTACTTGACTAGCTCGTTAATCAAAGATGATTATGTTTTCTGACCATAGACGTGTGTTGTCATTTGATGAACGGGATCACATCATTAGGAGAATGATGTGATGGACATGACCCATTCGTTAGCTTAGCATTATGATCGTTACAGTTTCATTGCTACTGCTTTCTTCATGACTTATACAAGTTCCTCAGACTATGAGATTATGCAACTCCCGAACACTAGAGGAACACTTTGTGTGCTACCAAACATCGCAACGTAAATGGGTGATTATAAAGGTTCTCTATAGGTGTCTCCGAAGGTGTTTATTGGGTTGGCATAGTTCGACATTAGGATTTGTCACTCCGTGTTTCGGAGAGGTGTCTCTGGGCCCTCTCGGTAATACTCATCACTATAAGCCTTGCAAGCATTGTGACTAATGAGTTAGTTGCGGGATGAAGTATTACGGAACGAGTAAAGAGATTTTTCGGGAACGAGATTGAACTAGGTATGATGATACCGACGATCGAATCTCGGGCAAGTAACATACCGCTGACAAAGGGAACAACGTATGTTGTTATGCGGTTTGACCAATAAAGATCTTCGTAGAATATGTAGGAACCAATATGAGCATCTAGGTTCCGCTATTGGTTATTAACCGGAGATGAGTCTAGGTCATGTCTACATAGTTCTCAAACCCGTAGGGTCGGCACGCTTAACGTTCGATGATGATTGGTATTATGAGTTTATGTGATTTGATGTACCGAAGGTTGTTCGGAGTTCCGGATGAGATCAAGGACATGACGAGGAGTCTCGAAATGGTCGAGACATAAATATTGATATATTCGATGGCTATGTTCAGACACCGGAAGTGTTCTGGAGAAGTTTTGGATAAAACTGGAGTGCCGAAGGGTTATCGGAACCCCCTGGGGAACTAATGGGCCTCGATGGGCCTTAGTGGAGAAAGAGAGGGGCGGCCAGGGCAGGCGCTGCGCCCCTCCCCCTGAGTCCGAATTGGACTAGCAAGGGGGCGGCGCCCCCCTTTCCTTCTCCCTTCCCCTCTCCTTCCTTCCCCCTCTCTCCCTTTTGGTGGAAACCTACTAGGACTTAGAGTCCTAGTAGGATTCCCCTCTTGGGGGCGCGCCAAGGAGGGCCGGCCGGCCTCCCCTCTCCTCCTTTATATACGGGGGAGGGGGCACCCCATAGATACACAAGTTGATCTTTTAGCCGTGTGCGGTGCCCCCCTCCACAGTTATACACCACGGTCATATCGTCGTAGTGCTTAGATGAAGCCCTGTGCTGGTAACTTCATCATCATCGTCACCATGCCGTCGTGCTGGCGGAACTCTCCCTCGGCCTCAGCTAGATCTAGAGTTCGAGGGACGTCACCGAGCTGAACGTGTGCAGATCGCGGAGGTGCCGTGCGTTCGATACTTGATCGGTTGGATCGTGAAGACGTTTGACTACATCAACCGCGTTACTTAACGCTTCCACTTTCTGTCTACAAGGGTACATGGACACACTCTCCCCTCTCGTTGCTATGCATCACCTAGATATATCTTGCGTGATCGTAGGAATTTTTTTGAAATTACTGCGTTCCCCAATAGTGGCATCCGAGCCAGGTCTATGCGTAGATGTTATATGCACGAGTAGAACACAAAGAGTTGTGGGTGATAATATTCATACTGCTTACCACCAACGTCTTACTTTGATTCGGTGGTATTGTTTGATGAAGTGGCCCGGACCGACATTACATGACCATGTTCATGAGACTGGTTCTACCGACGTGCTTCTGCACATAGGTGGCTGGCGGGTGTCTATTTCTCCAACTTTAGTTGAATCGAGTTTGACTACGACCGGTCCTTGTTGAAGGTTAGAACAAGACATTTGATGAAAAATCGTTGTGGTTTTGATGCATAGGTAAGAACATTTCTTGCTAGAAGCCCGTAGCATCCATGTAAAACTTGCAACAACAAAGTAGAGGACGTCTAACTTGTTCTTGCAGGGCTTGCTGTGATGTGATATGGTCAAGGCATGATGTGATATAGATTGTTGTATGAGATGATCATGTTTTGTAATAAAGTTATCGGCAACTGGCAGGAGCCATATGGTTGTCGCTTTATTGTATGCAATGCAATCCCCATGTAATTGTTTTACTTTATCACTAAGTGGTAGCGATAGTTGTTGTAACAATAGCTGGCGAGATGACAACGATGCTACGATGGAGATCAAGGTGTCGCGCTGGTGATGATGGAGATCATGAAGATGCTTCGGTGATGGAGATCATGAGCACAAGATCATGATGGCCATATCATGTCACATATTTTGATTGCATGTGATGTTTATCTTTTATGCATCTTATTTTGCTTAGTATGGCGGTAGCATTATAAGATGATCCCTTACTAAATTTCAAGGTATAAGTGTTCTCCCTGAGTATGCACTGTTGCTACAGTTCGTCGTGCCGAGACACCACGTGATGATCTGGTGTGATAAGCTCTACATTCACATACAACGGGTGCAAGGCAGTTTTGCACACGCAGAATACTCAGGTTAAACTTGACGAGCCTAGCATATGCAGATATGGCCTCAGAACACTGAGACCGAAAGGCTGAACGTGAATCATATAGTAGATATGATCAACATAGTGATGTTCACATTGAAAACTACTCCATCTCACGTGATGATCGGACATGGTTTAGTTGATTTGGATCACGTGATCATTTAGATGACTAGAGGGATGTCTATCTAAGTGGGAGTTCTTAAGTAATATGATTAATTGAACTTTAATTTATCATGAACTTAGTCCTAATAGTTATTTTGCATGTCTATGTTATTGTAGATCAATGACCCGTGCTTCCGTTCCTTTGAATTTTAATGCATTCCTAGAGAAAGCTAAGTTGAAAGATGATGGTAGCAACTACACGGACTGGGTCCGTAACTTGAGGATTATCCTCATTCCTGCATAGAAGAATTATGTCCTAGAAGCACTGCTGGGTGCCAGGCCTACTGCAGATGCTACTAATGACGTTAAGAACGTCTGGCAGAGCAAAGCTGATGACTACTCAATATTTCATTGTGCCATGCTTTACGGCTTAGAATCGGGACTTCAAAGACATTTTGAACGTCATGGAGCATATGAGATGTTCCAAGAGTTGAAGTTAATATTTCAAGCAAATGCCCGAGTTGAGAGATATGAAGTCTCCAACAAGTTCTATAGCTGCAAAATGGAGGAGAATAGTTCTGTCAGTGAGCACATACTCAGAATGTCTGGGTCCATAACCACTTGACTCAGATGGGAGTTAATATTCCTAATGATAGTGTCATTGACAGAGTTCTGCAATCACTACCACCAAGCTATAAAGGCTTCATGATGAACTATAATATGCAAGGGGTGAACAAGACTATTCCCAAGCTCTACGCGATGCTAAAGGCTGCGGAGGTAGAACAAGAAGGAGCATCAAGTGTTGATGGTCAATAAGAAAACTAGTTTCAAGATAAATGGCAAAGGGAAGAAGGGGAACTTCAAGAAGAATGGCGAAAAGTTTGCTGCTCAAGAGAAGAAACCCAAGTCTGGACCCAAGCCTAAAACTGAGTGCTTCTACTACAAAGGGACTGGTCACTGGAAGCGGAATTGCCCCAAGTATTTGGCGGATAAGAAGGATGGCAAAGTGAAAGGTATATTTGATATACATGTTATTGATGTGTACCTTACTAATGCTCGTAGTAGCACCTTGGTATTTGATAGTGGTTCTCTTGCTCATATTTGCAACTTAAAACAGGGGCTACGGATTAAAGAAGATTGTCTAAGGACGAGGTGACGATGCGCATGGGAAATGGTTCCAAGGTCGATGTTATCGCCGTCGGCACGCTACCTACATCTACCATCGGGATTAGTTTAGACCTAAATAATTGTTATCTGGTGCCAGCGTTAAGCATGAACATTATATCTGGATCTTGTTTGATGCGAGACGGTTGTTCATTTAAATTAGAGAATAATGCTTGTTCTATTTATATGAGTAATATCTTTTATGGTCATGCACCCTTGATGAGTGGTATATTTTTGTTGAATCTTGATAGTGATGATACACATATTCATAATATTGAAGCCAAAAGATGCAAAGTTGATAATGATAGTGCAACTTATTTGTGGCACTGCCGTTTGGATCATATCGGTGTAAAGCGCATGAAGAAACTCCATGTTGATGGAATTTTGGAATCACTTCATTATGAATAACTTGGTGCTTGTGAACTGTGCCTTATGGGCAAGATGACTAAAACTCCGTTCCAGAACAATGGAACGAGCTACTGACTTATTGGAAATAATACATACCGATGTATGCGATCCAATGAGTGTTGAGGCCCATGGCGGGTATCATTATTTTCTTACGTTCACGGATGATTTGAGCATATATGGTTACATCTACTTAATGAGACATAAGTCTGAAACATTTGAAAAGTTCAAAGAATTTCAGAGTGAAGTGGAAAATCATCGTTACAAGAAAATAAAGTTTCTAAGATCTGATCATGGACGAGAATTTTTGAGTTATGAGTTTGGTCTTCATTTGAAACAACATGGGATAGTTTCACAACTAACGCCACCTGGAACACCACAACGAAATGGTTTGTCCGAACATTGTAACCGTACTTTATTGGATATGGTGCGGTCTATGATGTCTCTTACTGATTTACCGCTATCGTTTTGGGGTTATGCTTTAGAGATGACTGCATTCACTTTAAATAGGGCACCATCAAAATCCATTGAGATGACGCCTTATGAACTGTGGTTTGGCAAGAAACCAAAGTTGTCGTTTCTTAAAGTTTGGGGTTGCGATCCTTATGTGAAAAAGCTTCAACCTGATAAGCTCGAACCCAAATCGGAGAAGTGCTTCTTCATAGGATACCCTATTGGGTACACCTTCTATCACAGATCCGAAGGCTAAATCTCTGTTGCTAAGAATGGATCCTTTCTAGAGAAGGAGTTTCTCTTGAAAGAAGTGATTGGGAGGGAAAGTAGAACTTGATGAGGTAATTGTACCTTATCCCTTATTGGAAAGTAGTTCATCACAGAAATCAGTTCCAGTGATTCCTACACCAATTAGTGAGGAAGTTGATGATGATGATCATTAAACTTCAGATCAAGTTGCTACCGAACCTAGTAGGTCTTCCAGAGTAAGATCCGCACCAGAGTGGTACATTAATCCTGTTCTGGAAGTCATGTTACTAGATCATGATGAACCTACGAACTATGAGGAAGCGATGATGAGCCCAGATTCCGCAAAATGGCTTGAGGCCATGAAATCTGAGATGGGATCCATGTATGAGAACAAAGTGTGGACTTTGGTGGACTTTCTCGATGATCGGCAAGCCATAGAAAATAAATGGATCTTTAAGAAGAAGATCGACGCAAACGGTAATGTTACTGTTTACAAAGCTCGACATGTTGCGAAAGGTTTTTGACAAGTTCAAGGAGTTAACTACGATGAGACTTTCTCACCAGTAGCGATGCTTAAGTCTGTCAGAATCATGTTAGCAATTGCCGCATTTTATGATTATGAAATTTGGCAAATGGATGTCAAAACTGCATTCCTGAATGGATTTCTAGAAGAAGAGTTGTATATGATGCAACCAGAAGGTTTTGTCGATCCAAAAGGTGCTAACAAAGTGTGCAAGCTCCAGCGATCCATTTATGGACTGGTGCAAGCCTCTCGAGTTGGAATAAACGCTTCGATAGTGTGATCAAAGCATATGGTTTTATACAGACTTTTGGAGAAGCATGTATTTACAAGAAAGTCAGTGGGAGCTTTGTAGCATTTCTGATATTATATGTGGATGACATATTATTGATTAGAAATGATATAGAATTTATGGATAGCATAAAGGGATACCTGAATAAGAGTTTTTCTATGAAAGACCTCGGAGAAGCTGCTTACATATTGGGCATCAAGATCTATAGAGATAGATCAAGATGCTTAATTGGACTTTCACAAAGCACATACCTTGATAAAGTTTTGAAGAAGTTCAAAATGGATCAGTCAAAGAAAGGATTCTTGCCTGTGTTAGAAGGTGTGAAGTTGAGTCAGACTCAATGCCCGACCACTACAGAAGATAGAGAGAAAATGAAAGTCATTCCCTATGCTTCAGCCATAGGTTCTATCATGTACGCAATGCTGTGTACCAGACCTGATGTGTGCCTTTGTAGGATCTTGAAGTATGTCTAGAGGGGGGGGGTGATTAGACTACTTGACAAATTAAAAACTTAACCTTTTCCCAATTTTAGAGTTTGACAGATTTTGCAACTTTGGACAAGTCAAGCAATCATCACACAAATCAAGCAAGCATGCGAAGTTTATATAGGTAGCGGAAATTAAAGCATGCAACTTGCAAGAAAGTAAAGGGAAGGGTTTGGAGGATTCAAACGCAGATGGAGACACATATGTTTTTGGCGTGGTTCCGATAGGTGGTGCTATCGTACATCCACGTTGATGGAGACTTCAACCCACAAAGGGTAAAGGTTGCGCGAGTCCACGGAGGGCTCCACCCAAGAAGGGTCCACGAAGAAGCAACCTTGCCTATCCCACCATGGTCATCGCCCACGAAGGACTTGCCTCACTAGCGGTAGATCTTCACGAAGTAGGCGATATCCTTGCCCTTACAAACTCCTTAGTTCAACTCCACAATCTTTGTCGGAGGCTCCCAAGTGACACCTAGCCAATCTAGGAGACACCACTCTCTAAGAAGTAATAAATGGTGCGTTGATGATGAACTCCTTGCTCTTGTGCTTCAAATGATAGTCTCCCCAACACTCAACTCTCTCTCATAGGATTTGGATCTGGTGGAAAGAAGATTTGAGTGGAAAGCAACTTGGGGAAGGCTAGAGATCAAGATTCATATGGTAGGAATGGAATATCTTGGCCTCAACACATGAGTAGGTGGTTCTCTCTCAGAACTGGTAACTTGGAAGTGTAGGTTTGTTCTGATGGCTCTCTCCATGAATGAAGAGGAGGTGGAGGGGTATATATAGCCTCCACATAAAATCTAACCGTTACACACAATTTACCAATCTCAGTGAGACCAAATCAACAAACTCGGTCAGACCGATTTAGTAAACCTAGTGACCGTTAGGATTTTCGGTGGGACCGACATGCAACTCGGTAGGACCGATATGGTTAGGGTTAGGGCATAACGTAATATCGATGAGACCGATTACACAAACTCGGTAGGACCGATTTTGGTAATTAGCTAACCAGAGAGTTGGTCAGGTAAACTCGGTGGGACCGATTTGCTCTTTTCGATGAGACCGAAATGTTACAAAAGGGAAACAGAGAGTTTACATTGCAATCTCGGTGGGACCGAACGCTCACTTCGGTTAGATCGAAACGTTATGAAGGGAAACAGAGATATTACAATCCCATCTCGGTGAGACCGATTTGCCTAGGGTTTGTGTCAGGACCCCGATCCTAAGTCACACCGATCTAGCATATATCACATCATATCACTTTGCGGCCTCATGCATGGTATTCCCATGGGTTCCACCTTACCTGGCCCGGGACCATTTGCGCCTTTTGGCTCACGTATATGATAGTGCCGCTAGCATCCATATGACAAAGAACCCGGGATGACATGGCTAGTCGTGAACCCAAAGTGGCACTAACTTACAGGGACAGGCATACATGACCCAACAACGAACGTGTCGGTCATCAGCGAGTGAATCCGGGCAGTAGCAACTGGGCTAGTAGGACTCCGGTAAACCGGGCTGTAGCAGGCTAACAGGACTCCGGTAGACACCATGTGACATTTCCCCGAAGGGACAGACACAGGAATGAAGAAGGACACATGCCGGCCAGCCTAAGTGTTCCGGAGCAGTAGCAAGCTACCAAGGCTCAGTGGAAGCACTAGGAGACATTTCCCCGTAAGAGAGGCTACCAAGGATAAACAACTAGATAATCAGATCCCACACATATCAAGCATTTCAAATCATACACGCAATATGCTCGATATGTGCAAATACAACATGGCATCACAACATAACTCTACGACTCAAATATTTATTCAATAGGCTCCGAGGAGCGAGATAATACAAACATGAGCCTCATGACCCAACATTCAGAGCATACAAGTCAAAGCACCTGCGGAAGCTTAACATGTCTGAGTACAGACATCTAGAAATGAAAAAGGCTAAGAAGCCTGACTATCTACCAGATCCTGCCGAGGGCACAAGATCGTAGCTGAGGTAACAAGCTAAACGTTGAAGTCCATGCAGAACTACTAATGAGACTGAAGTCTCACTATAAAAACATAAATTAAGCAACGTGAGTACAAATGTACCCAGCAAGACTTACATCAGAACTAACTACATATGCATCATTATCAACAAAGGGGGTGGGGTTTAACTCCAGCAAGCCAGCTTTGACTCGGTGGCTATCCTGAACTACGACTGCAAGTATCTCTTTTGAGGTGGCGCACACGAGTCCACATATTCACCATATCAATACACCACTATGGATCCGCTCCCGTCTCCCTACGAGAACGCCATCCATAGCACTCACGCTTATCTTGCGTATTTTAGAGTATCCACTTTCACTTGTCTATGAACTGTATAGGCAACCCAGAAGTCATTTACCGCGAACATGGCTATTCGAATAGATCATATTAACCCTGCAGGGGTGTACTTCTTCACACACGCTCTCACCACTTACCGCCGTTTACACGACATGTACTCGGCAACCTTCAAGCGGAAGCCCAGCGAGGGTGTCGGCCACGACCTGACTAACCACACAAGTCTCTCGTCCAGGTTTATCGCCTATTCGAGTTCCATCCGCAAGAAGATCCGACCGGGGTGTCGCTCACGGCCCCAAACGATGTGAGCAGGGTTCCCAAGCCCACCATCCGGGTGCCACTTGGTACACCGTGCCACTGTGCCTAGTCTGTCCCAAGCCCACCTGTACTGGGTGCCACTTGGTAGACTACTAGCACTACCTACAAACACTAGAAACTAGTTGCAACTCCTGGACAGAGATGAAGTTGATTAATAAGCCAAGAGGGGCCGAGTTACCGGAACCCAATGTGTGGTAGTAACTGTTCATGGATCACAAACACAGAACTCAGTTCCTGAGGACGGCTTCAATGAGACAACCCACCATGTACTCCTACATGGCCTCTCACCGCTACCTTTACCAAATCGTGTTCACACACTTAGCTCACACACAGTAGGACATGTTCACACACCTCTGATTCATCCCCGATGAATCAGACCTGGCTCAACTCTAAGCAGTAGCAGGCATGACAAACAAGCATGAATGAGTAGGCACATCAGGGCTCAAACAACTCCTACTCATGCTAGTGGGTTTCATCTATTTACTGTGGCAATGACAGGTCATGCAGAGGAAAGGGGGTTTAACTACCACAGCATGTAACAGTTGAATCGGTGTTGTCCTAATGCAGTAAAAGGGAGCAGGAGCGAGAGAGTGGGATTGTATCAGAATGAACAAGGGGGTTTTGCTTGCCTGACACTTCCGAAGATAGTATAGCTCTTCATCGGTGTCATCGATCACATCGTCGAACCAACTTCTACCGAGAGGGGACAATCACCGGCAATAGAGAAAGAACACAATCAATGCAATGCAACAACATGATGCATGAGTGTGACATGGCAATATGTTGTGGTTTGAGCTAATGCAACTAGCAATGGGTTAAATGAAGTTGGTTTGAATCCAAGATTCAAAGTCAAACTCCATATGTGAAGGTTTAAATGCCATTTATATGATTTGTGCTAAACAGCAGCTATAAGTTGTTCTAACATGCATGAAAATGGTACAGATGAATAGATTGGATTTTTCTGATCATTTTTCATTTATAATTTATTTCATTCTGAGTTACGGTTGATTTTATATGATTTTTAGAAGTTTATAAGATTTTCTGAAATAAATAAACCATTTAAGATTTATTTAAATTCCAGAAGAATTACTGCGTCAGCATGACGTCACTATGATGTCAGCAGGTCAACGGGGCGGTCCAGGTCAAACTGACCATGGGTCCCGCATGTCAGTGTTATTAGTCTAACTAATTTTAGTTAGTCCTAATCCTAACTTAATTAGCAGGCGGGTCCCATTTGTCATGGACCCAGTGGGGTCAAACTGGGCCCACCCGGGGTCAACTTGGTCAGCAGGTCAAACCTACCGGTGTTGAGCCGCCGGCGAGGCTGAGACGACGGAGAGCGTCGGAAACGCTTCCTCGGCCACGGTTCGATGCGCGGGTGGGTGCTACGGGTAGCTGGCGGTGTGGCGCATACAACGGTGACTGTGGTTGGAGCTGGGGTGGCCGGGAACGACGACGGCGTCGAGCCGGGCGGCGGCCGGAGCTCGGGGGTTCGCGGGACTAGCGCAGCAGTGTGAAAACGAGACGGTTGTCGTGCTAGTTTTGCTCTATGGGACGTTGCGACTGCAACGGACGCACTTGTGGGACCAAAAGGTCACCGGGGCTTCGCCGGCGACGATCCCGTGTGGCGGCGGCTACGGTAAGCAAGGGGACAATGGCTATGGCGACCAAACAGAAGCGGTGTTAGGGGGGATATGACCGGGGGCTCACCACGGTCACGAAGAGATGCTCGGCGGGCTCGGGGGAGGCCGGACGACGACGAATTTGACGGCGGCGATCGTCGGGGCAAAGGTTGATGACGACAGCGATGGCGACGTTCTAGGGCCTCCGACGTCGTACAGCTCAGTGGAGAGGACGAGGGGACTGAGGCGGTTCTTCTGGACAGCTCAGGGGAGAGATGCGATGACGGTGGGCGCAGTGGTGGTGAACGGCGTCGACGGCAGCGCTCGGTTGCGAGAGGGAGAGAGAGCAGAGGTGGGGAGAAGGCACGAGAGAGAGTGAGAGGGCCTGGGGGGCGCGTGGCGATGCCAGAGAAGGCCAGGGCGAAGCGGCAAGCAGGAGGTGGCCGTTGGTGGTCGTGCACGTGCTGGCGCGCCGCGGGCACACGCCCTCGTCCTTCTGGCGCAAGGAGGAGGATGACTGGCAGCGCCAGGTGGGCTGGGCCAGTTGGCCTACGGTTAGGTTGCCAGGTAAGTGGCCCAGGTGCTGGTCTCTCTCTCTCTCTGTTAATTCTGTTATTATAACCTTCAAAAAAATGTTAATTCTGTTATTGTTTTCTATTTTTATTCCTCTGTTTTAAATTAGTAAAAATACTAATTCATTTTGTAAAATCTTGAAAATAACTGTGGGCACTTTTGAAAATATTTCCAACAGCCCTCAAATGCTTTCAAGATTACTTGGACACTTAAAATATTTTATAGAATTTAAATGTCCAAATTCAAATACTTATGATTTAGTTCAGAAAAATCCAGAATGGCCTAGAAAAATGTGCACCATTTTTGGTAGAGGTTCTGGACCAAGGCAAAGATGATGAACATTTTTAAAAGCCATTGGGAATCACTGAGAATATTTAGTTAAACCTAGTGAATTCCTTTGATGCTAGGGTTTAGGCAATCCCCATTTCAATTTTCTGAGAAATTTAAACATGATGCAACACAAGACTAGCTAACCCAGAGCAGGCCAGAACTAGGGATGTGACAACTCACCCCCACTAAACAAGAATCTCGTCCTGAGATTCAAGCGTAGGGTAAGATGAAGGGGGAACGCAAACTAACACAATCTTCACGATCCAGGTTGCACTTCAAAAGAACGTTGATTCGATCACCATCATTGTCTCGAAGTCTTGCTCTGAGAACTCCAACTAACATGACAACGAGACGAAAGGAAAAACTCTAAAAGGATCGATCTTCTCGAAGATCAAACAACTTAGGATCAACTCATGGGGTGAGTCATAGCAACTTCTCTTGAGCTGAGAGGCAAGACATGCATCAGGAGGGATGGAAGAAACAATTTGACGAGGGTTTCAAAGTAGCATGGAAACAATTACTATGATCCCATAACGGGGCACCTTGGGAGAGGCGACTCATAGAATCATCCCTTAAGTGGCAAAAAGAATTACCTTTGATTCAGAGATCATTAGAGCTCTTTATACCAGCTTAAGGCAAATCACAATCGATCATTTGAAGGAGTTCGGTAGAATGACATACTCAGACTAGAATGGATGATGTGGATTACCTTGTTGAAAACAACACAAGGAATGATTTTAGTAACTGGGGAGAAGCTCAACAGTAGAGAGTGAGTCCACTGTTTCAAAACTTATAGCATAACCGAGGAAACTGAGAGCAATCCCAATTAATGCCGATGATAACACCTAGCGCTTGTGCGTGCTCTCAAGAACTTGAGCATTTCCATATTCATCAAGGTTTTACCAATGTCCGTGTCAAGGATCCTGGCAACACAACGTACTACCATGATGAACAGCGATGGACGATGCAGATGCAAAGAATGATAACCTTCTTAGATTTCACCTTAGCGAGGCCAAGGAAACAAAATCTGGATGATCGACCGAGAGACATTTAGCACTCCGCTTCTAATGTTCTCCTTGATGTACTAGCGTATCCCATTCATAGATATGGTTTGATATCTAGAACATCAAGTAAAGGTCGGACTTCGGGAGCACAAGAATCCATAAGGAACAATTACGGAGGTAAATCCTATGAAATCCTTATCGGGAGGTGGCCAACTTCCTCAATTAGGATACTACAATAATAGGTCTTCCGGCTGGGTGTGTTGGCCACGACATCCACTTTACCAGTTATCGAGAGACCAATATTATAGTTCTTGGGAGATGTTCCAACCATCATATCTGCCTGAGATTCAGATCTGGTTGGTGTCAGAATATTCCAGACTCATCGAGTCTAGGAAGAAAAATGAAAGTTTGCAACATAAATCGACGAGATGATGTTGCGAGATTCTCGGGGAATGAACTACGATAGCAAGCTCCAAAACATGAGTTGGTTCTGCTACAACATGTGATCACGTTGTCCGAGACAAGCATGACCACATAGTAGTCTTATAATAAAACACTACCGAGTTCAGGTGGGGAACCATCAAAAGGGGTATCGAAGTCTTTATGCAAGTCCATGGATTAGATCCCAAGCATAGACTTCTCTTTCTTGAACAAGTCAATCAGTGGCTGGGTGTGCTAGGGATACATATAGAATGAAGATGATCAGTCTATCAAACCATAGAATACTTCGCACATACATGACTGACTTGGGATGATTCCAGAGAAAACAAAACAATCTTTCTCGAACTCACGGCGGCAACTTGCACCAAATGCACGTGAATCAGAGGAAGTCACTTCTTTCATCCAACATATGCTTCATGAACGGAACATGAAGATAATGCTTATCAAAGTTTCCAATACTAGCTGGATGTTCAACACGGATCATGGAGAAGATAACAATGTTGTTGATGGGATCAACAACAATTCATCTATGTTTCCATATAAGTGGAGTTCCACAATTATGTGAACAATGTGATAGCATTGGTCAGACCAAAAGATGTAATGGTGTATGCTCGAGGAATCAACCACGAGTAAGACAACATTACGAATATCGTTAGTTCTAACTTGATTTGATGATGGCCCACACTCAAATCAAGGTTTGGGCAAGACGATAGGTTCAACAACTGATCACGAGGACCAATCGATCAAGAAATCATCTTTCTCCAACAAACACACATACACAAGATATCCCTTTGGAAATGAACTAAGTTAGGCAAGATTTTATCTTCCAACTCTCCAAGTTGTTGTTTAGCTTAACCAACTAGCTCAGGGTATCCAACACGGATTCTTGGAGAAAGGGTGGTTTCGAAAACCAACTTGGTCACGAGCTCAACATAGCGGTCAGGTGACAACCTGGTGAAACTTCCAGGAAGATAATCGGAATATCATGAACCACCGATATGTCACTAGGCTCGAGAACAATCTTGCTTTTCAGGGCAAGACGATATGATCAAATAAGCGAGGGATTGGCACAATCCTAACTCATTGATCGAAGAGTGCACCGGAGATAAGGACTAGGTAGCACAATCTATCTTAGAATGATGATTCAAGAACCAACACACTAAGAATAAAATTATTGTCCTTTAACTACCAAGCAACGGGGTTGCTAGAAGTATTGATTTCACACTTCATGATTCACTTGTCGGTATTCCGGTCGCAACAACATGGAAACCGAGAAATGAATAATGAGGGCGAGAAGTATCACTGTATCAAGAGTTCATAAGATGATGTGTAATTCCTATGACATTCTTGACATAAAGAGGGTAATACTTCAGGGTAGAACAGAACAAAAACTGGATTGGTATTTTGGTCTGCGGAGTATGACTACTTTGACCCAATCCTAGATATGGATGAGGTACTGGAGTTCATTTCTCCAAGTCATTCTGGGATAGAATGGCTTGACGGAACACAAGAATAATAGGCATCGATTAACGAAGACACGCATACTCTTGACTATCAATTGATAGACGAAGGTTAGAAAACAACTAAGGAGGGACAACTCAAAAGAACATATGATTTTCTGAGTTGTGGATGCATAGATTAGCATGTCGAACGAGTTCAACATATTTCTTCCAGATAATCCATGCAAAAAGGTTGAGCTGGCAGAGTCACAATATAAAATGAAGAACTCATCAAGAGCACTCTGGTTGTGATCTTTCGGTTTGACGAGGAACTACTGCCATAAGTAGTTCATGGTATTTGGAAGAACGATATACAATGGACCTCAAGGACTAATGCAAAGGTTACTAATAACCTAAAGGAACTAGCAACACTATCAACATGAAGTAAGTAGGGTGAATCTTGGTTCGAAAACCCAGGAATAGAATACCTACTACTAAGTGGCATCACGGGATGCTCTCGAGAATGATGGCCAGATTCATCACACTGGGAACTCAAACATGGCTAGATTACTAGGTAATACTCCAAGACACCTAGGGCCATAATCATAATTCCAACATATATGTCAAGGCAATAGAGTACCTCAACTCACCGATTAGTGTGGTTAAACTGGCCAGAGAGGACATCGGGAACAGGAAGAAGGGATTTGCAAATGCATCAGATTGTTTAGAAACCAGGGACGACTCAGACAGCATAGCGACTGTAAATGCTCAAAAGATTTGAGACATGCTACAAAATGGTGGCATAACCACTCGATCATCACAATATCAAGATTCTGAGGCCAGCTATGAATACAGGGGAGTAGTAGGAACTTAATTGAAGCTTAGAACCATCAATCCTATAGGTCTACGGATTAGTAACACGTGATCCTAATAGAAAGAAGAGAAGGCCTAGTTCCTTAACCCTGTAGGAAAGAGAAGATGACTCAGATCAGAAGGCATAAGGTATAAGGAGTAAAAAGAGCCTTACGTTCCATCCCACATTCAATTCCCTTATATAACTAAAGAATTTCTACACTCAACTTCGACCAGTTTGGCTTGGTAATCCTACAGGCAGTCAAGCTCTGATACCAAAGCTGTCAGGACCCCGATCCTAAGTCACACCGATCTAGCATGTAACACATCATATCACTTTGTGGCCTCATGCACGGTATTCCCATGGGTGCCACCTTACCTGGCCCGGGACCGTTTGCGCCTTTTGGCTCACGTATATGATAGTGCTGCTAGCATCCATATGACAAAGAACCCGGGCTGACATGGCTAGTCGTGAACCCAAAGTGGCACTAACTTACAGGGACAGGCATACATGACCCAACAACGAACGTGTGGGTCATCAGCGAGTGAATCCGGGCTGTAGCAACTGGGCTAGCAGGACTCCGATAAACCGGCCTGTAGCAGGCTAACAGGACTCCGGTAGACACTGCGTGACATTTCCTCGAAGGGACAGACACAGGAACGAAGCATGACACATGCCGGCCAGCCTAAGTGTTCCGGAGCAGTAGCAAGCTACCAAGGCTCAGTGGAAGCACTAGGAGACATTTCCCGGTAAGAGAGGCTACCGAGGATAAACAACTAGATAATCAGATCCCACACATATAAAGCATTTCAAATCATACACGCAATATGCTCGATATGTGCAAATACAACATGGCATCACAACATAAATTAAGCAACATGAGTACAAATGTACCCAGCAAGACTTACATCAGAACTTACTACATATGCATCATTATCAACAAAGGGGGGTGGGGTTTAACTACAGCAAGCCAGCTTTGACTCGGTGGCTATCCTGAACTATGACTGCAAGTATCTCTTTTGAGGTCGCGCACACGAGTCCACATATTCACCATATCAATACACCACTATGGATCTGCTCCCGTCTCCCTACGAGAACGCCATCCATAGCACTCACGCTTATCTTGCGTATTTTAGAGTATCCACTTTCACTTGTCTATGAACTGTATAGGCAACCCAGAAGTCATTTATCGCGAACACGGCTATTCGAATAGATCATATTAACCCTGCAGGGGTGTACTTCTTCACACACGCTCTCACCACTTACCGCCATTTACACGACATGTACTCGGCAACCTTCAAGCGGAAGCCCAGCGAGGGTGTCGGCCACGACCTGACTAACCACACAAGTCTCTCATCCAGGTTTATCGCCTATTTGGGTTCCATCCGCAAGGAGATCCGGCCGGGGTGTCGCTCACGGCCCCAAACGATGTGAGCAGGGTTCCCAAGCCCACCATCTGGGTGCCACTTGGTACACCGTGCCACTGTGCCTAGTCTGTCCCAAGCCCACCTGTACCGGGTGCCACTTGGTAGACTACTGGCACTACCTACAAACACCAGAAACTAGTTGCAACTCCTGGACAGAGATCAAGTTGATTAATAAGCCGAGAGGGGCCGAGTTATCGGAACCCAATGTGTGGTAGTAACTGTTCATGGATCACAAACACAGAACTCAGTTCCTGAGGACGGCTTCAATGAGACAACCCACCATGTACTCCTACATGGCCTCTCACCGCTACCTTTACCAAATCGTGTTCACACACTTAGCTCACACACGGTAGGACATGTTCACACACCTCTGATTCATCCCCGATGAATCAGACCTGACTCAACTCTAAGCAGTAGCAGGCATGACAAACAAGCATGAATGAGTAGGCACATCAGGGCTCAAACAACTCCTACTCATGCTAGTGGGTTTCATCTATTTACTGTGGCAATGACAGGTCATGCAGAGGAAAAGGGGTTCAACTACCGCGGCATGTAACAGTTGAATCGGTGTTGTCCTAATGCAGTAAAAGAGAGCAGGAGCGAGAGAGTGGGATTGTATCGGAATGAACAAGGGGGTTTTGCTTGCCTGACACTTCCGAAGATAGTATAGCTCTTCATCGGTGTCATCGATCACATCGTCGAACCAACGTCTACCGAGAGGGGACAATCACCGGCAACAGAGAAAGAACACAATCAATGCAATGCAACAACATGATGCAGGAGTGTGACATGGCAATATGCTGTGGTTTGAGCTAATGCAACTAGCAATGGGTTAAATGAAGTTGGTTTGAATCCAAGATTCAAATTCAAACTCCATATGTGAAGGTTTAAATGCCATTTATATGATTTGTGCTAAACAGCAGCTATAAGTTGTTCTAACATGCATGAAAATGGTACAAATGAATAGATTGGATTTTTCTGATCATTTTTCATATATAATTTATTTCATTCTGAGTTACGGTTGATTTTATATGATTTTTAGAAGTTTATCACATTTTCTGAAATAAATAAACCATTTAAGATTTATTTAAATTCCAGAAGAATTACTGCGTCAGCATGATGTCACTATGATGTCAGCAGGTCAATGGGGCGGTCTAGGTCAAACTGACCATGGGTCCCGCATGTCAGTGTTATTAGTCTAACTAATTTTAGTTAGTCCTAATCCTAACTTTATTAGCAGGCGGGTCCCATTTGTCATGGACCCAGCGGGGTCAAACTAGGCCCACCCGGGGTCAACTTGGTCAGCAGTTCAAACCTACCGGCGTTGAGCCGCCGGCGAGGCTGAGACGACGGAGAGCGTCGGAAACGCTTCCCCGGCCACGGTTCGATGCGCGGGTGGGTGGTAGCTGGCGGTGTGGCGCATCCAACGATGACGGTGGTTGGAGCTAGAGTGGCCGGGAACGACGACGGCGTCGAGCCGGGCGGCGTCCGGAGCTCGGGGGTTCGCGGGACAGGCGCTGCGATGTGCAAACGAGACGGTTGTCGCGCTAGTTTTGCTCTACGAGACGTTGCGAGTGCAATGGACGCACGTGTGGGACCAAAAGGTCACCGGGGCTTCGCCGGTGACGAGCCCGTGTGGCGGCGGCTACGGTAAGCAAGGGGACAATGGTTACGGCGACCAAACGGAAGCGGGGTTAGGGGGGATATGACAGGGGGCTCACCACGGTCACGAAGAGATGCTCGGCGGGCTCGGGGGAGGCCGGACGACGACGAATTTGACGGCGGCGATCGTCGGGGCAGAGGTTGATGACGACAGCGATGGTGACATTCTAGGGCCTCCGGCGTCGTACAGCTTGGTGGAGAGGACGAGGGGACCGAGGCGGTTCTTCTGGACAGCTCAGGGGAGAGATGCGACGGCGGTGGGCGCGGTGGTGGTCAACAGCATCGACGGCAGCGCTCGGTTGCGAGAGGGAGAGAGAGCAGAGGAGGGGAGAAGGCACGGGAGAGAGTGAGATGGCCTGGGGGCGCGTGGCGATGCCAGAGAAGGCCAGGGCGAAGCGGCAAGTAGGAGGTGGCCGTCGGTGGCTGTGCACGTGCTGGCGCGCCGCGGGCACACGCCCTCGTCCTTCTGATGCAAGGAGGAGGACGACTGGCAGCGCCAGGTGGGCTGGGCCGGTTGGCCTGCGGTTAGGTTGCCAGGTAAGTGGCCTAGGTGCTGGTCTCTCTCTCTCTGTTAATTCTGTTATTGTTTTCTATTTTTATTCCTCTGTTTTGAATTAGTAAAAATACTAATTCATTTTGTAAAATCCTGAAAATAATTGTGGGCACTTTTGAAAATATTTCCAACAGCCCTCAAATGCTTTCAAGATTATTTGGACACTTAAAATATTTTATAGAATTTAAATGTCCAAATTCAAATACTTATGATTTAATTCAAAAAAATCCAGAATGGCCTAGAAAAATGTGCACCATTTTTGGTAGAGGTTCTAGACCAAGGCAAAGATGATGAACATTTTTAAAAGCCATTGGGAACCACTAAGAATATTTAGTTAAACCTAGTGAATTCCTTTGATGCTAGGGTTTAGGCAATCTCCATTTCAATTTTCTAAGAAATTTAAACATGATGCAACACAAGACTAGCTAACCCAGAGCAGGCCAGAACTAGGGATGTGATAGTTTGTGGCAGTGGCTATGACATTTGAACTCGATGGCACCAGATAGAAAGAATCGGTGAGACCGATTTTGGCTTTAGGTTTAGGTCATATGTGGATGTGAGAAAGTAGTTGAGGGTTTTGGAGCATATCACTAAGCACATGAAGCAAGAGGCTCATTAAGCAACACCTCATCCCTCCTTGATAGTATTGGCTTTTCCTATAGACTCAGTGTGATCTTGGATCACTGAAATATAAAATGAAGAGTCTTGAGCTTTGGAGCTTGAGGCAATCCTTTGTCCTTGATATTTTGAGGGATCCACTTTCATCATCCATGCCATGCCATTCATTGAGCTTTCTTGAAATATATGTCTTGGAATAGCATTAGCTCAATGAGCTATATGTTGTTATGAATTACCAAAACCACCTAGGGATAGTTGCACTTTCAATCTCCCCCTTTTTGGTAATTGATGACAACATATAGATCAAAGCTTCGACATATGATAATAAGATTGAAAAACATCGTCGCTTTGAGAAGTATGTGATAAGCAAGAGCTCCCCCTAAATTTGTGCATAGTTTAAGATTTGCTTTGGACTGCAAATGCACAAGGAATTAGGCTCATGGGTTACTCTTCCATGTCACATACATCTTGGTGGAGCGCTCAAAATAATAAAGATTGAATACATGCACTCATCACCAAGCAAAGTGAATGATCATATAAGGATAGGTAAGATAATGACATATAATCAAGCAAGTGTAGCTTATGATCAAACACATGATCATCAATGTCTCACAGGTAATGCATAGTATCTTAAGCAATCGAAAGCAAAGAAGTTTAACCAAGAAGACAAGAGAGAACAAAAAACAGCAAATCTCTCCCTCGAAGCCTATGATCTATACATTTTTCTCCCCCTTTGGCAACAAGTTACCAAAAATTTCATAGAAAATGCATAGTGCTAGATCGTCTCTCAGGCTTGGTCTTCAGTTGGTGGTGTCGAGATGGCTCCTTGGACGAAGACTTCAGTTGATGTAGAGGGAGCTAGAGGAGTTGTTGCTGGAGCTGGTTGCCCTGGAGCTGTAGGAGCTGTAGCTGGTGTAGATGATGTAGCTCTTGTGTCTGACACAGGCACTATAGCTGACCTCTGAGCTCTAGGCACTCTGGCAAATGCATCTGTGGTTGTCTTGCCCTTCCTCTCCTGCATGTCATCTTGCAGCTGCTCCACAACTGACTGAATCTTAGTTGCTTTGACATCAAGATCATAGAATTTTTGTTCCATGATCCTTTCCAGGCTCTCCTGGTTTTGAGTTAGGGTGGCCAACCCCTTCTCAATCCTCAGTGTTGATGCTATCAAGTAACCAAGTTGCTCCTGTTTGGTCTTCAAAAAATACTCGGATGCCTCCTCTTGAGTTGGCATCTTGGCAGCCTTCTCTTTCCTTGCTTTCTCCTTCTTGTCTTGAGCTTGCACTGATGATGGATCATTCTCATTCATGACAACTTGATTGTCCTCAAAGTCTGGATAGAGAGGAAAGTGTCCGTTATCCAACTGATACTTTCCTGTGCCCATCTTTGAGTTAATCAACTCCTGAATCTGTGGGGCATATCCACAACTTCTCTTCTGATCTGCTGTAGTCCTCTTAATGGTTTCTACCATAAGGCTCATGACCTTGAATTTTTGGGGCACATAAAAAATGTGAAGCATGTTAATTGCATGCCCTCTTATCATGTTGTGGTCACCTGATTTGGGCAAAAGAGTGTGCCTTAAAATCCAGTTGATCATAGGCAGCCCTGACAGAAGAAAATGGACTGACCCAAATGAGAAAGTCTCAAGGGCTTTGTCTGGGATCTCTTTGTACATTTGTGACATAGAATTGTGCCACATCTTCTTCTTGGCATATATATCCAAATCATCTTCACTCTCCTTTGGGGCATTGATCAGATTTGCCCATTCCTCTATAGTTGACTGATATCTTATTCCTTCAGACATCCAAACTATCCTGCCATCTGGATAGAAGTGTGTTGTGGAGTAGAATTGCATAATGAGTTCATCATTCCAGTTGGTGAGCTTCTGCCCAACAAAATCTGCAACTCCACAAGCAATGAAACTATCTTGCACTCCAGGATAGTGTTCTTCATTTTCCCTTATGTAGGTCCAGTCGACCCATCTCATATCACACACTATAGGCTTCTTGTCCAACAAGATTGTCTCATAGAAGTCCTGCTGCTCCTTGGTGTGGAACCTGTAATCTACAGCAGTCCTTCTCCTGGTGGCATATGGATCAGACAATCTCCATAGCCTCAACCCTGAGTCTTTCCTGATCTTCATGTTCTTAGCCACAGGATGAGCATCATTGTGGTCTGGAATCTTGGGTTTAAGCTTTCTTAGGACCTGCCCTTCTTCATCTTCCTCAGTAGCAACCTCAGGCATTGGGGCCTTGTTCTTCTCAGCTGCTGGTATACTCCTGGTATTTCTCTTTGGTGCAATCTTGGGCTTGGGGGCAGCTTTGGGTGCTTCTTTGGGCTTTGATGTTGCAGCCCCTGACTTTATTGCATCACCCATAAGCTTCTGTGCCTTTGGTGCTGGTGCAGCAACCTCTTCTTCCTCTTCCATCATGGAAGGTTGACCAACAACTCTGGCCATGGTCTTCTTGACCCTTTCCTTCCTTTTCTTTCCTTCTACAGCTGGCGTTGGTACCTTATGGATTCCTTGACGGAGTTGGTACCTTATGCATATCAATCAAAGTGTCCCAAATTTCCTTTGCATTCTCAAGACAGTTGATTTTGTTGAACTCTTCGGGGCACAATCAGTTGAAGATGATATCACAAGCTTGAGCGTTGTATTGCAGCATCTTCAATTCTTCCGCATTAGCTTCATGGTTCGGCTCTCTCCCATCAAAGAATTCACCTTGCAAGCCAATACAAATAATAGCCCAAACGGCGGGGTTATGTCCGAGAATATGCATTTTCATCTTATGCTTCCAACTAGCAAAATTAGTTCCATCAAAGTAAGGACCTCTATGGTGATAATTTCCCTCGCTAGACGCCATACTCTCCTAGGTTGTGAAACCAAGGCTATGACCACCAAAAGCTATGGAAATCAAAGCAAATGGAGAACAAGGCTCTGATACCACTTGTAGGACCTTGAAGTATGTCTAGAGGGGGGTGATTAGACTACTTGACCAATTAAAAACTTAACATTTTCCCAATTTTAGAGTTTGACAGATTTTAGCAACTTTGGACAAGTCAAGCAATCATCACACAAATCGAGCAAGCATGCAAAGAGTATATAGGCAGTGGAAATTAAAGCATGCAACTTGCAAGAAAGTAAAGGGAAGGGTTTGGAGGATTCAAACGCAGTTGGAGACACGGATGTTTTTGGCGTGGTTCCGATAGGTGGTGCTATCGTACATCCACGTTGATAGAGACTTCAACCCACGAAGGGTAACAGTTGCGTGAGTCCACGGAGGGCTCCACCCAAGAAGGGTCCATGAAGAAGCAACCTTGTCTATCTGACCATGGCCATCGCCCACAAAGGACTTGCCTCACTAGCGGTAGATCTTCATGAAGTAGGCGATCTCCTTGCCCTTACAAACTCCTTGGTTCAACTCCACAATCTTTGTCGTAGGCTCCCAAATGACACCTAGCCAATCTAGGAGACACCACTCTCCAAGAAGTAACAAATGGTGCGTTGATGATGAACTCCTTGCTCTTGTGCTTCAAATGATAGTCTCCCCAACACTCAACTCTCTCTCATAGGATTTGGATCTGGTGGAAAGAAGATTTGAGTGGAAAGCAACTTGGGGAAGGCTAGAGATCAAGATTCATATGGTAGGAATGGAATATCTTGGCCTCAACACATGAGTAGGTGGTTCTCTCTCAGAACTGGTAAGTTGGAAGTGTAGGTTTGTTCTGATGGCTCTCTCCACGAATGAAGAGGAGGTGGAGGGGTATATATAGCCTCCACACAAAATCTAACCGTTACACACAATTTACCAATCTCGGTGAGATCGAATCAACAAACTCGGTCAGACCGATTTAGTAAACCTAGTGACCGTTAGGATTTTCGGTGGGATCGACATCCAACTCCATAGGACCGATATGGTTAGGGTTAGGGCATAACGTAATCTTGGTGAGACCGATTACACAAACTCAGTAGGACCGATTTTGGTAATTAGCTAACCAGAGAATTGGTCAGGTAAACTCGGTGGGACCGATTTGCTCTTTTGGGTGAGACCGAAATGTTACAAAAGGGAAACAGAGAGTTTAAATTGCAATCTCGGTGGGACCGATCGCTCACTTCGGTTAGACCGAAACGTTATGAAGGGAAACAGAGAGATTACAATCCCATCTCGGTGAGATCGAGATCCCTATCGGTGAGACCGATTTGCCTAGGGTTTGTGGCAGTGGCTATGACATTTGAACTAGGTGGCGCCGGATAGAAAGAATCAGTGAGACCGATTTTGGCTTTAGGTTTAGGTCATATGTGGATGTGAGAAAGTAGTTGAGGGTTTTGGAGCATATCACTAAGCACATGAAGCAAGAGGCTCATTAAGCAACACCTCATCCCTCCTTGATAGTATTGGCTTTTCCTATAGACTCAATGTGATCTTGGATCACTGAAATATAAAATGAAGAGTCTTGAGCTTTTGAGCTTGAGCCAATCCTTTGTCCTTGATATTTTGAGGGATCCACTTTCATCATCCATGCCATGCCATTCATTGAGCTTTACTGAAACATATGTCTTGGAATAGCATTAGCTCAATGAGCTATATGTTGTTATGAATTACCAAAACCACCTAGGGATAGTTGCACTTTCAGCCTTGCTATAAGCATAGCAGGTAGGTACCAAAGTAATCCGGAGTGGAGCACTAGACAGCAGTCAAGAACGTCCTAAAATACCTGAAAAGGACTAAGGATTTGTTTCTCATTTATGGAGGTGAAAAAGAGTCCGTCGTAAACAGCTATGTCGATGCAAGCTTTGACACTGATCCAGATAACTCTAAGTCACAAACCGGATACGTATTTTTATTGAATGGAGGAGCTGTCAGTTGGTGCGGTTCCAAGCAGAGCGTCGTGGCGGGATCTACGTGTGAAGTGGAGTACATTGCTGCTTCGGAATTAACAAATGAAAGAGTTTGGATGAAGGAGTTCATATTTGATCTAGGTGTCATACCTAGTGCATCAGGTCCAATGAAAATCTTTTGAGATAATACTGGTGCAATTGCCTTGGCAAAGGAATCCAGATTTCACAAGAGAACCAAGCACATCAAGAGACGCTTCAATTCCATCCGTTATCAAGTGTCAGAGAGAACATAGATATTTGCAAGATACATACGGATTTGAATTTTGCAGACCCGTTGACTAAGCCTCTTCCATGAGCAAAACATGATCAGCACCAAAGCTCCATGGGTGTTAGAATCATTACTATGGAATCTAGATTATTGACTCTAGTGCAAGTGGGATACTGAAGTAAATATGCCCTAGAGGCAATAATAAAGATATTATTTATTTCCTTATTTCATGATAAATGTTTATTATTCAAGCTAGAATTGTATTAACCGGAAACTTAGTACATGTGTGAATACATAGACAAAACATATTGTCCCTAGTATGCCTCTGCTTGACTAGCTCGTTAATCAAAGATGGTTATGTTTCCTGACCATAGACATATGTTGTCATTTGATGAACGGGATCACATGATTACGAGAATGATGTGATGGACATGACCCATTCGTTAGCTTACCATTATGATCGTTACAGTTTCATTGCTACTGCTTTCTTCATGATTTATACAAGTTCCTCAGACTATGAGATTATGCAACTCTCGAACACTGGAGGAACAGTTTGTGTGCTACCAAATGTCACAACGTAAATGGGTGATTATAAAGGTGCTCTACAGGTGTCTCCGAAGGTGTTTGTTGGGTTGGCATAGATCGAGATTAGGATTTGTCACTCCATGTTTCGGAAAGGTATCTCTGGGCCCTATTGGTAATACTCATCACTATAAGCCTTGCAAGCATTGTGACTAAGGAGTTAGTTGCGGGGTGAAGTATTACGGAATGAGTAAAGAGACTTGCCGGTAACGAGCTTGAACTAGGTATGATGATACCGACAATCAAATCCCGGGCAAGTAACATACCGATGACAAAGGGAACAACGTATGTTGCTATGCGGTTTGACCGATAAAGATCTTCGTAGAAGATGTAGGAACCAATATGAGCATCCAGGTTCCGCTATTGGCTGTTGACCGGAGATGAGTCTAGGTCATGTCTACATAGTTCTCGAACCCGTGGGGTCCGCACGCTTAACGTTCGATGACGATTGGTATTATGAGTTTATGTGATTTTATGTACCGAAGGTTGTTCGAAGTTCTGGATGAGATCATGGACATGACTAGGAGTCTCGAAATGGTCGATACATAAAGATTGATATATTGGACGGCTATATTCGGACAACAGAAGTGTTCTAGAGAAGTTTCAGATAAAACCGGAGTGCCGGAGGGTTATCGGAACCCCCGGGGGAACTAATGGGCCTTGATGGGCCTTAGTGGAGAGAGAGAGGGGTGGCCAGGGCAGGTGGCGCGCCCCCTCCCCCTTGAGTCTAAATTGGACTAGGAAGGGGAGCCCCCCTTTCCTTCTACCTCTCCCTCTCCTTCCTTCCCCATCTCTCCCTTTTGGTGGAAACCTACTAGGACTTGGAGTCCTAGTAGGATTCCCCTCTTGGGGGCGCACCAAGGAGGGCCGGCCAGCCTCCCGTCTCCTCCTTTATATACGGGGGAGGGTGGCACCCCATAGACACATAAGTTGATCTTTTAGCCGTGTGTGGTGCCCCCCTCCACAGTTATACACCTCGGTCATATCATCGTATTGCTTAGGTGAAGCCCTGCACCGGTAACTTCATCATCACCGTCACCATGCTGTCGTGCTAACAGAACTCTCCCTTGGCCTCAGCTAGATATAGAGTTTGAGGGACGTCACCGAGCTGAATGTGTGTAGATCGTGAAGGTGTCGTGTGTGCGGTACTTGATCGGTTGGATTGCGAAGATGTTCGACTACATCAACCGCATTACTTAACGCTTCCGCTTTTGGTCTACAAGGGTACATGGACACACTCTCCCCTCTCTTTGATATGCATCACCTAGATAGATCTTGCGTGATCATAGGAAATTTTTTAAAATTACCGCGTTCCCCAACAAGGGGAGTCCCGAGGAGGGGACAACCCACCTGGGCGCGCCAGGAGGCCCAGACGCGCCCAGGTGGGTTGTGCCCACCTGGGTTGCCCCCTGGACCGACTCTTTGCTCTATAAATATGCCAATATTCCAGAAACCCTAAGGGAGTCAACGAAATTTTCATCCAGCCGCCCCAAAGTCCAGAGCACCGAGATCCAATCTAGACACCATCACGGAGGGGTTCACCACTTCCATTGGTGCCTCTCCGATGATGCGTGAGTAGTTCTTTGTAGACCTTCGGGTCTGTAGTTAGTAGCTAGATGGCTTCCTCTCTCTCTCTCTCTCTCTCTCTCTCTCTCTCTCTCTCTCTCTCTCTCTCTCTCTCTCTCTTGATTATCAATACAATGGTCTCTTGGAGATCCATATGATGTAAGTACTTTTTGCGGTGTGTTTGTTGGGATCTGATGAACTTCGAGTTTATGATAAGTTATATATTTTTATATCCATGAAAGTTATTTGAGTTCTTTGATCTCTTATATGCGTGATCTCTTATAGCCTTGTATTTCTTCTCCGATATTTGGGTTTGTTTGTATTTATCTTGCAATGGGAAGAGGTGCCCGGTAGTGGGTTCAATCTTACGGTGCTTGATCCCAGTGACAGAAAGGGAACCGACACATATGTATCGTTGCTACTAAGGATAAAAGGATGGGATCCATATCTTCTGTAATAGATAAATGGATCTTGTCTACATCATGTCATCATTCTTATTACATTACTCTGTTTTTTTCATGAACTTAATACACTAGATGCATGCTGGATAGTGGTCAATGTGTGGAGTAATAGTAGTAGATGCAGGCAGGAGTCGGTCTACTAATCTTGGATGTGATGCCTATGTAATGATCATTACCTGGATATCGTCATGATTATTTGAAGTTCTATCAATTGCCCAACAGTAATTTATTCACCCACTATTTGCTATTTTTCTCGAGAGAAGCCACTAGTGAAATCTATGGCCTCCGGGTCTTCTTTCTCTTATATTTGCCTTGCGATCTACTTTTTCCTTGCGTTTATTTTCAGATCTATTAAAACTAAAAAATAAAAAAATACCTTGCTGCAATTTATTTGTTCCGTGATCTATTTATTCTATCTACAAATTTACCTCACGTCCTCTGCCTATCTTGAAGCGCCGTACCCCGAAAGGGATTGACAGCCCCTTTAACATGTCGGGTTGCGAGGTGTTATTATTTGTGTGCAGGGGCTATGTACGTTGTGTTGCTTGGTTCTCCTACTAGTTCGATAACCTTGGTTTCGTATCTGAGGGAAATACCTACCACTGCTGTGCTGCATCATACCTTCCTCTTTGGGGGAAAAAGTGACGTAGCTTCAAGCGACATCATATGTTCACAAGAATAAAGTAATCACAGGATCTCGGAGCCTAGGGACAAAAATTTGTAGGAGAAGTGGTCTTGAGTACTAGCTATCGTTGACATATTTTTTTCCTATGAATCGGTGGATTTAAGGACTATGAAAATTCTAATGCAACACCAAGTGTTGAGCCTCGATCTTTCGGTGTGATAAATAATGTGTGTGTACATTTATATTGTTGGGAAATGTAGTAGAAAAAAATCACACATACAATCACCCAGGAACAATATGAAGATGCATAACAAATTGAGATCAATGATCATTACCGACACCGGAGTGTAGCATAAGAAGATGAGTCGGTGTGGATCATACTTGGAGTCCCTCTAACGTCGATGACGATCCACGATTCAACCTTGAACAGAAGACCGAAAGCACGACCTCTCTACTTGGTTGCAAGAGTACAGTCTTCATGATCTGGCAGCGCTTCACCGTCCAGAGCTAATCGTCGCCAGAGAATTAGAGGGGAGGAGATTAGAACCACACGGGGCTTCTAATAATGAGGATTAGAGGAGTCTAGGGATAGCTCTAATTAGTCAATTAGGACCAACTAGAACTAGTACTAGATGAACTAGAGAAGGCTCCAAAACTTGTGTACAAAATCCTCTAGTATATAACTATATATATGTTCCAAGGGGAGGGAGGGGCTTCCACCAAGTAAGGAAAGGCCCTCCTTAGGGCGCCGGCCATGGGAGGAGGAGTTGGACTCCTCCCCCACACTAATTCGGCCTCCTTCCTTGAGGAAGGGGGAACTTTCCCACTTGGACCTTTTTGGCCCAAGTTGCCTTCCACCACTTGGCCTTTTAAGCTCCATTGATATTAAATTACATATATAAATGTTCTAAATATTTTCAAGCCATTAAATCTGTAATTTAACATCCTAGAAACATTTTCCACCTATATATATTTAGCGACAATACCCAGTATTACCCGAAATTCACTAAAACCCTTCCGGTGACCCCGAAACGCTTTCGGGTCCTCTTGAAACTATTCTGAATATTCATGAAAAAATCCACAAATATACTCTCATGACTCTCGTCCTACTAACACTCAGCAGATCGTGATTGCCTTAAGCTTGTGACCCCATAGGTTCGGTAACTCATAGACATGAACGAAACCGTTCGTTCAAAGACCGGCAGCAGGACCGTGGACATCTGTATTGATTCCTATGAGCACACGAATGATATTTGAGTGAACCTTTGGTTATCATATGATGTTCCCTTTCCTTCGTGATACTTCACAAAACTCGGTATGCATCGGTATCCTCCAGAGTCATCACCATGCTCACTATACTGAAATCCTCATTACCGGTTTTGTTCTTCTTTCTTGTTATTTTGTTCCAGCATCCCGTGACAAAGTCACCTGTGTCTGGCCAGACGATGATCAATGCCTTCACACCAAGAGGACCCTAAGAATATCTCTCCATCATTGGAGGAGCAAATCCCACTCTCGAGCTATCTGGTCACTTGTCAAACTTTCCGATCAACCTGTAAGTTTTAGTTATGATCACCGTGTTACAGGTGACGTTTGAGCAACCCCATAGCCTCCCTTTTTTATGTAATTTCAATATGATTTTGTTTGTGTTCATGTTCGTACAGCAAGAAGTAACCGCGATACTCTCATGGTCTAAGGAGTAATATCACACGTTAACAATCTGTGTTATTACAATTGAATACAGATGATATTAATCCAATTCACAAGAAACAAGTTTGGGTCATTTCAATATGATTGTTCTTCCAACGTCATAATCTCAATTTTTTAGGACTATTATTACACTTAAAATATCTAAGATCCGGAAACGTGATCACCAACAACACTTGAGCTAGTCCTAGAGGCACGACTAGGAACTTTTTATTTAACCATTTATCATTCCACACGTGCATATGAGTTTTCCACTGAATCGCATATTCCACAATCATAGCATTTATAGCATAGAATATAAACTCTATAATTATGAATACAGAAATATAATAGTATAAATAGTATTGCCTTTAGGGCATATTTCCAACATATATTAGTGGTTTGTCGCCATATAAGATGAAGAATATGAGCTCTAATGATTCATGGAACTTCATAGAGTTTTCTGAATGAGTCAAATATGGTAGGCTATAAATGATTTACAAAAACAAATGTGACTATGAGGAAATTTTCAAAAGGTTGGAACAAATGCTTGTAGCCGAAGTGCCGAACAACTCATAGTTAGAAAACAATTATTATAATGACATATTTTTCTCCCATTTGGAATTAGGAATTGTCACGACGCTTGTGTTATCCTTATGTGATGTTATTATGTTGAATTACTTAATAATTTTTTACGTAACTCTAGCAGGGGGTTTATCATGAAAGGAAGGCAATGTAAGGCATGTTGTCTTTTTCTTAAAAAAGGCTCTTTATTACTTAAAGGTTTTAAGCATTACACCCGACCTCTGCATAACTAAGATGCACACAACCAACAAAGTCCTCACATCAAGCCAAAAAAAAAAGAAGGCGAAATACAAAGAAAGTGTGCCACATATTTTCCGCCCGCGGCTGGACATGCATTTGGTTTGCTCCCGATGTTTCGGATCTCAACCAAATTTTTGGTCACGCAGTCATATTTTCCTTCCGCGGCTGGCGATTCCTGTGGGAGTAGAATCCCTCGCCAATAAATTGGCACACCCACGATTTGGCAAGGCCAATGCAGGCACAATCTAAACAGCCCATAATTGTATTAAGACTCATCGGGGTATAGGTCAAAAGGAGTACAAGTACTATTTTGTGATTTCATACATGGCCCGAGTGCGAAAGAAACACAGTGTGCACTAGGACTCTCACCTGATACTAAAGTTAAGCGCAACAAGGTTGAACACTTTGATGTTATCAAAGGAACCATGTAAAACTATCTAGAACTTGAAGGCACACATTGATGCACCTGCCCATCTTCAGATTGTAGAGTCATTAGAAGAAATATTGATAGTCAGAGAGAAGAAATTTATAGTACACACACATCTTGGAGCATGCACTGTTTAGTGTACATACTCGATTGAGGCCCTGAAATGCACGTAAGAACAGGTTCTTACATACACAAAAATTTATGGAATGATATTGATTAACTCAAACTAAGAACTTGAGGTGGTGTGAACAAAACAACATCTGATATGATCTCTTTGCATTCTCTTTATTCAATGGGATCATGGGAGAGGATGTGCTTAGATTTCAATGGGTAATTTTTTTTCTTTCCATTTCCTTCTTCACTGGTTTCCTATTGTGGTTCATGCAGCGATAAAAAATGATGAATGAGGAGTGGGGGGACAAGAGGGGGCATGTATGTGATGGAGATGTAAGCGATGTATACATTGTGTGTGGGGGTGGGAATCCAATGAGGGAGGTCGAGCGAGTTTATTCGTTTTTAGTGGAGGATGAAAAACCCAGTGTGGAGGGGTGATAATAGAAATAGATTTTGTGTTATTTCATATCTCTACTCCTAATGTCTGAGTTGGTTGAATAGTATCCACAGTTTATTTTCGTCCCACCACTTTCGTCTGATTTTTTTCGTCTGGTTTTTTTTCGTCTCACATCCACCACCATATCTCCTCACGTTGGGTTTTTTATCCTCACAGTAAAAACTTTCCTAACCTTTTCAAAATTTCCTAACTAGACATGCTACAAACGGGCAAGAAACGATAGCATGTTACCAATCAATAAAATTCAGTTTCATGACAATCAATTCTAAATCCTAACTTTCCTAATGCATTGATCTTTGCCTTTTGTCTCTAATCTTCTACTCCTAATGGAGCAGTGCTTAGTCATTTGCTTTGGTTACATGGATCGAAGGAAATCCCTCCATCGAAGGAAGTCTAGCCCACTCCTAAGTCCTGACCCCACCTCTCGTTTCCCCTTCCTACTCTCCCGATTCAGATCGGGATCCCTCCTCCACCATCGGCTCCCTCCTATGTACCCGGCTGCCGCACCCCACCTTCTCTCCCTTCCATATCCGATGAGGACACCCCCTGGACGCCCTCGTCTTCGCCCCTTGCCTTCATCTCCCTCTACCGCCAACCAACAACGTGATCCTCTCCCCACCGCCACCGACAGGTGCCGAGCATCTCGACTTCGATGGATCTTGGCCGGGAAGTGGTGGCCTCAAGCTTGACTCCATCCCGGCGACAACGGCGACGTGCTCACTGCCGCCGCCGCCGCCCCTGTCCTCCTCTCCCCCAGCCCTCCTCTACATACTCCTCCTAAACCGTGTCCCCGTCAGCCAAGTCCACTCCCCGGCGTGGTCCATCTCAGTCGTGACGGTGATGGCCATCGTCCAATAGTAGCCGCCAGAATTGTCGTCCAGTGCGCAGCAGGGTGAGTGACAAACCCTAGCTAGGGTTTTATCCTTACCCTCCCCTACCTATGGGCTATGGGTCCCTTCTTAGATGAGAAAGGCTCGGTCCCCCCCCCCCATCCGCCGGTGTGGCCGCGTCTGCAGACACATGACCCTCCGTGCCACACAACTCCTTGAGCACCTTTACGCGTGGTCACTGGTCGTGGCTCCTGGGCGGGGTTTGGTCCGGCCAATGATGGCTTGTGAATTGGCTGTCCAGGTTTGCCACTCGTTTTTCTCATTTTGTGTATTCTTCTTCCCTATGACGTGTACATTGATTAATACACAATGCTAATTCAACCACTTTGATGTGAAGCCGTGTACGCGTGTGCTTCCTAGACCTTGCTAATTCAACCACTTATGTTAAACTGAAATATCAATAATGCTGGTTGACAAAAAGTGAGGGTTCCCCTCCGCCGCCCCTCTCCCCTCCGCCGCCCCTCCCCTCGCGTCGCCTCGCCTGAGGCGACCCGGGGGCGAAACCCTAATCCCCTCCGCGCCTCCCCCTCCCTATCCCCTCCCTCCGCCGCCGCCTGAGGTGCTCGCCGGCCCGGCCGCACGACACCAATGAAGGTGGCGGCGGGGATCTGGTGGCTTCGCCTTCGCGGAGGGCCACGGCGTCCGGGGCGGCGGCTCCGATGGGCGGTGTCCGGCGTGGCCGGTGCGGCGGGCTGCGCCGGTAGGTGCTGGCGGGCTGCCTCCCTGGCCGTGCGGTCGGCGGGGGGGTGGCGGGCGATGGAGAGGCGGCGCCCCCGCGTGGGTCGTCCTGCGCTCCTGGAGAAGCTCCGTTCCTGCCCGTGATCTGCTCCGATCTGCGCCCTGCTCCAGCCCCTGGTGGCTTCGTCGCCGTCTTGGGGGATCTGGACGGACGGATCTGGTGGTTGGGCGTGATTCCGGGGGAAACCCCTGGCCGGCGCGGCGGCCTCACCAAAGGCGACGTCTTCGGCGCCGTGGTCCTTCCTGGAGGCTTTGGTGTGGTTCTCCCCTCCCACTTCTCCCTCGAGCACAGGTGAAGACCTGCCCTCCCCTTGCATGGTCGATGGCGGCATCCGGTGCCGTGATCCTTCTTGAAGGCGTCTTCCGGGGATTGCTCGTGTGGGGTGGAGCTGCTGGTGGCGTGGTGACGGTGTGAGGTAGCCTGTTCTTATCAGTGGCGGCTGCCGTGGTCTCGGTCCAATCCCTGACCACTGCTTTGGCTATGCCCCTTTTGGCCTTCTCCATGGATCTTCGCCTTCGTCCGATGACTTGCGGTTGTGAGCCGTTTCGCTTAGCACTAATGTACTTGCCGTGGTGGAGCGGTACTTCATCTCACTCATTGATGGCGGCGAGGATCGGCGGCATGGCGCTGTGGAGGTTCGCCGCCCGATGCGCGGAGATGGACTCGCGCAGGAGGAGGTTGCTGTCTGGCGTCATGGTGACGCCGATGGCTGAGTGGCCAGATAAGGTAGAAACCTCGATATGATCTGAAGATGGACCTGCGGAAGATGGTGGCGACGACACACGAGTGCGTCTGACCGGATTGTGCCCCAGACCCAGTATGTGGCTCGGCTGGGGATTCCGAATATGTTTCGGTTTCCGGCTTTTGATGTTAGGCTTAGGTGAGTGGTTCGGGTAGTGGCCTAGCTAGCACCCATTCATCATTTTGGGTAGGAGTAGTGGCATGTGTTGCCAAGATGGTGGATTCAGACTTATTGTTGTAATACTTTGTAAGGTCCTCGAGAATAATCAATAATATGGCCGTATGCATCTCCCGGATGCAGAGGCCGGGGGTCATCCCTCTTTTCTAAAAAAAATTAAAAAAATCAATAATGCTGGTTGGCTTTTTTGTACTTGTATGCCTACTAACCTTGCCTTTATATGATGATCCATTACCAGTCATAGAAAGGTTCTTTTGTAGCACTATGGTCACACCTAGGTTTCCCCAATGCAAAATCATGCGCATTATCCATGAAGAACGATGTCTTATTCGCTGCCGGCGCAATCGCTGCACTTGCATGACGGTGGCCTACGCTGATGTCAATGAGGAGCATTTTTGGCTTATTGTGTTGGGGAACACAGCATGCAATTTCAAAAAAATTCCTACGATCACGCAAGATCTGAAGATGCATAGCAATGAGAGGGGGAGAGTGTGTCCATGTACCCTTGTAGACCGAAAGCGGAAGCGTTAGTTAACGAGGTTGATGTAGTCGAACGTCTTCACGATCCAACCGATCTAAGTACCGAATGTACGCACCTCCGAGTTCAGCACACGTTCAGCTCGATGACGTCCCTCGAACTCTTGATCCAGCAGAGGTTCGAGGGAGAGTTTCGTCAGCATGACGACATAATGACGGTGTTGATGATGTGATTCACGCAGGGCTTCGTCTAAGCACTACGATGATACTATTGGAGGAGTAAATGGTGGAGGGGGCACCGCACACGGCTAAGACAATGTTATGCCTTTGGGGTGCCCCTTGCCCCGTATATAAAGGAGGGAGGAGGAGGACGACCACCAGGGGCATGCCAAGGGAGGGGGTCCTACTAAGAGTCCTACTAGGACTCCACTCCTAGTAGGATTCGACCCCCCCTACTTTTTTTCCTTCTTACGAAGGTGGAAAGGGGGAAGGAGAGGGAGTAGGAGAAGGAAAGGGGGGTGGCGCCCCCTTTTCCTAGTCCAGTTCAGCCTCCTCCCTTGTGGGGGGAGCACCAGCCCCTTGTGGGCTGGTTAGCCTCCCTCACATGGCCCATATGGCCCATATCTTCCATTGGGGGGCTCTGGTAACTCCGGTTTGTACCCGATACACTCTGGAACCCTTCTGGTGTCTGAATACCACCTTCCAATATATCAATATTTACCTCCCGTCCATTTTGAGATTCCTCGTCATGTTTGTGATCTCATCTGGGACTCTGAACAAACTTTGGTCATCAAGAACACATAACCCATAATACAAATCGTCATCGAACGTTAAGCGTGCTGACCCTATGGGTTCGAGAACTATGTAGACATGACCAAGACACATCTCCGGTCAACAACCAATAGCGGAACATGGATGCTCATATTGGCTCCTACAAATTCTACGAAGATCTTCATCGGTCAAACTGCACAACAACATACGTTGTTCCCTTTGTCATCGGTATGTTACTTGCCCGAGATTCGATCGTTGGTATCATCATACCTAGTTCAATCTCGTTACCGGCAGGTCTCTTTACTCGCTCCATAATGCTTCATCCCGCAACTAACTCATTAGTCACATTGCTTGTAAGGCTTATAGTGATGAGCATTACCAAGAGGGCCCGGAGATACCTCTCCGATACACGGAGTGACAAATCCTATTCTCGATCTATGCCTACCCAACAAACACCTTCGGAGACACCTGTAGAGCATCTTTATAATCACCCAGTTACGTTGTGACGTTTGATAGCACACAAGATGTTCCTCCGGTATTCGGGAGTTGCATAATCTCATAGTCAGGGGAACATGTATAAGTCATGAAGAAAGCAATAGCAATAAAACTCATTAATCATTATGCTAAGCTAATGGATGGGTCTTGTCCATCACATCATTCTCTAATGATGTGATCCCGTTCACCAAATGACAACACACGTCTATGGTCAGGAAACATAACCATCTTTGATTAACGAGCTAGCCAAGTAGAGGCATATTAGGGACACTTTGTTTTGTCTATGTATTCACACATGTACTAAGTTTCTGGTTAATACAATTCTAGCATGAATAATAAACATTTATCATGATATAAGGAAATATAAATAACAACTTTATTATTGCCTCTCAGGCATATTTCCTTCATATATATCCAAGCTTTAATTTTTTTAGAGAATACAATTGAGTTTGATATGTGTTTACAGGGCGTGGTTTACGTTGTGGTGAGCACTGGTGCGGCACCGATGGAGGATTTGGCCCGCGAGGAGAGGAAGAGGATAATGGAGTTGATCGAGAGCCAAGAAATGCCGCTCGGATCGCACCTGAATGAAGTTTGAAGTTGCAATGAAGGGACAGAAGGTCGTCCGCCCATGCTTGCACCCACCTACCCACAAACAATCTATATTGTTGATGTTGCTGAAAAATATTCAGTTCTTTGCAGCCGTTTTAGTAAATTTTCTTTAAATTGTGCATAACATATCAGTATAAGGGCTAGAACTAGGAGTTTAGTGACCACTTCCATGTACACTGCATCAGCAATTTTGGTGTGAATACTGTGTGATTTGAGCAATGTGCGCTGATTAATATAGGAAGTACGAAGACTTAGCATTCAATAGTGGTAAGTAGTAACAAATTCAAGTGAAGTTAACTAGGACAGTCAGTTAGTTTCAATCTTTCAGAGAAATGCGAGTGTCAGGAGTTGGTACAAGGCTATCATGAATATAGGTTAGTCAGAATGTTGCCCAGTTATTGTTAGAGCACAGTTTGTAGGCATATTTTCTTTATTTTGCATGGCATTCGGGCTACCATGCTTTCTTAGAATTGCACATTTTCGTCCCATAAATCAGTACCAGACTAATAGCCATGTGTAACATTAACTTGACATATGTTTTATTACTGGTTCTGCTTAGGGCTATCATATATAGATCACATCCTCTTTCCATATGCAAAAGTTATAGGGTTTTTAACATTTATCTATGCTTTCTTGAAAGATATGCTCGGATCACTTCTATAGATCTGGATAGGAAAGTTTGATTCTTCGTTACTAGAGCCATACGACCAATAAAGCTGATTGGAAAGGCTCTTTCCAATCATAAGGTAAATATTCTATAGTTTATTTCTTAATTTAATATGGCCAGTACATGTTTATTTTCAGAAACTATATTGTCATTGCAGATTATCTGATGAAAATTGCCTTCTCTGTTGGGCGCAGATTCAGATATATTAATGTGGGAAAAAGGCTCTATTGGCTCGTGCATGACATCCAGCCCAATGGCATCATGCTCTGGTAAGCTCTTATCTATTTCAGTTCTTGCACTTGCTATTTTTCTTTCTGAACCTGAAAAAAGAGTTTGCCTTGATTCCTAATCATGCTTTAAAAGCTGATGTCCATCTCATTTATCTTCCTACTAGTGGTAAAGCATGCAAGTATGATTTTATGATAATGCTAGATGTCGTGTGCCTTCTTTATTCATGGTTGAGTACTCTAAATTGGCATGTATTATAATGTATCACTGCTAGAGTACACAAATGATGTGTTTTTTAATTATATTTTAGTTGACATGGATTTTATTTATCTCGTAAAATGTATAATCAAATTATGAATTTTAATGATTGATTGATTATCATGGTCAGAGGTAGGCATGGTTATGTGGCCACGGGGAGAATGGAGCAAGTAGCGTGTGAAGAGTTTAAGAAATGGGAACAAGCGACATGTTAGTTAATCAAGGCTCTGTAGGGCGGGAGAAGGGTGAGGAGACGATTATATTTTGTTTGGTCTTCTTGCAAAGAGAGGATGGTTATGAAGAAATGACAAGAAACGGAGAGAGAATGAGTTTTATTATCGTACGGATGGAGATGACATGCCATCTTGTCCAACACATTTCTGCATTGAGTCAATTATTCGATTGTTATGTTTTTCTATTCCATGGCAATGCAATATCATTCAACAAGAGAATGCAAATTTACCGGTTGTTCATCCACCTTTTCAATCTATTTAAATATTTGTCACTTGTGAGCAAGTTTGCATATGATGCCGGAAAGTGAACATACAGACACATAAATGTTGCATTTTCAATAGGAAGTAAACTTAACATCCAAATAAAAAAATTATTGCTCCGTCCATCAGTGAGAATGAAATGTAAGCATCCTTCTAAATAACATGTTAGCTATCTTGAGGCTGGAAATGCAAGCATCCTTCTAAATAAGCTATTAGCTATCTTCAGGATGGAAATGCAAGCATCCAATCTTGATATAATAATGAAACATAAGCAGTAGCATAGATTTTGGGAAATGCTTACCTTCAGCCGACGGATCGCACGCGAGGGATCTGCCGCCTTCTCTGTGTGACGCGTGTATGTGTCTCCCTTGTGTCTCTCTTCTGCAACATCATGTGCCGTGGTGGGTGCACGGCAGATGCCATGGGATGGCTAAAGAGAGGAGGAGGCTCGAGGGCACTGGTGGGCTCCAGAGGCGGGGTTGGCATGAGCGAGCACGGGACGCAAGACATACCCAGGTTCGGGGCTCTCTGGAGAGATAACACCCCTAGTCCTGTCGAGTGTAGTTTGATGTGTGGCAGTACAAGGTTGCTCCTAGAGCTGTACGGAGGAGGAAGGAAGGCTAGCCAAGGCTTAGGCTGCTCCTTCTCCCCTGGTGGTGGTTACTGTTTGGTGGCTAGTTCCTCTATGCTTTCCTCTCTACCTGCCCCCGTATGCGTGGGCTCCTGGGGGGTTTTATAGGCCAACCCCCCAGGGATACAATGGTAATGTTACAAGTTGGTGGGTCCGGGTCGTCGGCGTCTGGGGACCCGGGCTGGGGCCCGCTGGGGGCCTGTGGTTCGCCGGGTTCCCCTAGGTGCGGGCCCCGCGTGCCTAGGGGGACTGTGCGCCGTGTTGTCGATCGTCAGGGCGTGGCCGAGTCGAGTCGTGTACAATGGCGCTCCATCAGGTCACCGCTTGCTGTCGTCAGTGGTGATGATGGGGGCAATGTAGCCACGCCGGCCCTGGTCAGCGGGTAGGTGAGGAGCACTATTACCACGCTCCGGCTGACCAGCGGCATGGGCGGGGCACTGTTGCCTTGGTCATCAGTGGCTGAAGACTCGTCCCATCGTACGGCCTGGATGGGATGGGAGCTGACCCATGGCTGGGTTGCGGAGCACGCCACGGGTGGAGCTGGCTTGTTGAGGAAGCCTTGGTTGCGCAGGGTTCGGCTGTCTTGTATTAGTTGTTGAGGCCGAGTCGAGGTGCCTAGCCGGGTCGGAGAGTTTGGCCGGGTTGCGGGGTTTGGCCAGGTCGAGCGACCCGGCCAAGCGCGTGCCGGCTTGAGGGGCAACGCCGGCCCCGTTGTTTTTGAAAAGGATCCGGGTTCCGTTGCCTGCCCGGGGTTCATCCCCCCGACAGTAGTCCCCGAAGCTGTGAAGGTCCGCCGTCTTCGGATGAGTGGGCCTTCGCAGTTTCCCCCTTAAGCAAGGCGAATTCTGCGAGCGTCGGGTCCAGCAACACCCACTATGTGCCGGTTTTCTCCGGAAACCAGATCACAGCATCCCAGCAGTGGCGGGAACCAAGGAGTCCATCGAATCTTGGGGCAATCCCTCGGGCTTCGCGCGGGCGCCACATGGTGCCCAGAAATAGGAGGGGCCTGACAGGCCACGCGCGTGATGGGACTCGGCAACGGGCTAGGGCCCGCTGCCGCATGCCCTTGGCCCACGTGCGCGGATTTATTGCGGTGTCCGGGGGCCGGTTGCTCTTCCCCGGGCAGTTATTACGTGCGTATGTGCGCACTTATTGTGGGGTAATGGGAAAGGCGAGCGCAGACGATTCCACTCCCCCATGTTCAAACCGAGGGCTTTAAATTGGGAGCAAGGGGGTCGGCGTACATTATTCTTGGTCGCGCCCTCCTGCCCCTTCGCTCTTGCTCTGCTTCTTGCGACCGCCGCACTGCGGCGCCCGTTGCTTCGAGCAGAACCTCGTCGTCGTCCATCTTCTTTCTTCCTCTCTTGCCTTCATCGATAGCGCTGCCGTCGGGCTCTTGGATGGGCTCGAACATCACCGTCGAGGACATCGCCCATCTTCGCGCGTCCTGGGACTTGCCACGGGAGTCGGATGTCGCCGTCCGCCTGCCACACAGCGAGCAGAGGCCACAGCCCCAGGGGATGGAGCGCGTGGTCTTCCTCACGCATTTCGAGCATGGATTTAGGTTGCCGGCGAGCACCTTTTTCTGTACGTTCCTGGAGTTCTTCGGGCTCCAGCCTCACCATCTCGGCGCCGGCGCCGGCGTCCAGCTTTCGGGCTTCGTCATCCTCTGCGAGGGGTATCTGGGGGTTGAGCCTATGATCGACCTCTGGGCGCGCTTCTTCTCCCTGAAGCAGCAGGGACCGATGGTCGGAGAGTTCGCCGACTGTGGCGCCACCATCATCTTGAAGCGGTCGGGAGCGAACTACCCCAAGATTCCACTGGAGGATTCTGCCAAGAAATGGCAGAACTCCTTCTTCTACGTCCACAACTTGGGTGCGGACTGCATCAATCCTTCGGCCTTCGCCATCGCGCCACCGCGGGCGAAGATGAACTGGGACTACTACCCCAGGCGCCCGTCGCAGAAGATTCTCAATCTCTGCGAACGGGTGGCAGTGATGAGGACGCGAGAGGGGCTCACCGGCAACGACCTCATCGCCGCGTTCATTATGCGTCGGGTTCTCCCACTGCAGAGGCGCTCCTGCCTCATCGGCGAGATGGCCGGTCTTCAAGACCCCAATTGCATGGGGACAGCGCGCCTGTCGGCGGAGCAGATCGCACGTGGAGTGAACGATATCTCCAAGGCCAACATTGGGAAGGACTGGCGGTTCGGCAAGGTGCCGTACAGCGAGTCAAATCCGACGCCACTGGTGAGTGTTTGGTCTCCTTACTTTCCAGTTGTGCATCTCCTTGTTCCCCCTGACGCAACGCGGGAGGTGCTTCTGAATGCTATCCAACATCCTTACGCCCGGGCTCCTTCGCAGGTGGTGCAGGCGGCGGCGGAGGAGCCCGCGCCCACGGTGGGGAGGAGGAGGCCGAGGTCGACGCCGGCGCTGGGCGTCGTGCGGGTAAGTCTTGTCTTTTCCTTTGCGTTTCTCGAGTTGTTGATCGCGACACAATGCGGGCGATGCTGACTCCAGTTGTTTGGTGTAGTGGCGCTGGGCGGGGGAGGCGGCGACGTGGGCGGAGCTGGGACATCGCGTGGGGCGGCGCTAAGCCGCCCGCACGGGAAGGACAGCGTCGCGCCGCAGCCCCGGGCCCCGAAGCGTGCGGCGGACCCGGCCGGGAGCGGGAGGCCGGCCAAGAGGAAGCGTGGCGCCGGGCATGGGAGGTCGGCTCCCATCCCGGTCCTGACAGGATAAGTTTCTTCTCCTATACGCGTCCGAACGGTCGAGCTGGCTTTGCTTTTGCTCATTCTGTCTTCTTCAGGTCGCCGATCACGCTGGCGAGGGCGGCGGCGGATGTCGCGGCCGTCGAGGAGGCCGCGTTCCGCAGGAGCCGGTCCGACCCCATCGACCAGGTCGGGGAGGAGGAGCGGGCCGACCCGGACCTCGGCCTGGACCGACCGACGCCGAGGGCCTGGCCTGGCGAGACAGGAACAGGGCCGAGGCGGAGTTGGAGGCGGCATTGGTCCATGCTTGGACCGACGCTGCGGTAGCATGGGCACGAGCCGGCGAGGAGCCGGCATGGCGCGAGATGCCGGAGGGCTCGGTGGTGGCGGCGTCGGTCTTCGAGCCATCGTCGGTAAGGGAGTGCTGCCGTGGAGGCCGGGCTGAGGTCGTGATCCTCGACCGGGAGATCGTGGAGGTGGGGGACGACACCCCATCGCGGGTCGACGTTGTCGAGCGGGCGGGGGCCGACGGAGGCAGCGGTGGCGCCGTCTTGGAGGAGGCACCGCGGGCGGCGGTGCGAGGAACACCGCAAGTGTTGGAGGAGGCACCACGGGCGGCGGCGCGAGGGATGTCGCCGGCGTCGGAGGAGGCGCCGCGGGTGGAGGTGTCGTAGGCCACCCCGGCAGCTAGGTCGGTGGTGGTGCAGCAGGCTATCCCGGCGTCTGGACCGAAGGCGGTGATGCAGGGCGTCCCGGCGTCTGGACCGGTGGCGGTGACGCAGGGCGTCCCGGCATTCGGGTCGTTGACGGCGCCGGAGAGGGCATCAGAGGATGTGTTGGCTGCGTCGGGAGCGGCCAGTGGGGAGCATGCTCTGGTGCCCCGGCAGGGAGGGCGTCGGGTCGCCACGCCGCAGCCGGCGCGGAGCGGGGGCGCCGTGGTCTTCGGACCTCAGACCCAGGAGGAGGAGGCGATGGACGCCGTCAGCCGTCGTCTGCGCGGCCGGACGGACCAGCTCGAGGCCTTCGCAGTTGGGCCACTCGGTGTAGCCCCCGAGATTTGACCCACTGGGTGTAGCCCCCGAGATTCGGGTCAACTGTGTAACAGTTGGGCCAAATCTTAAGTATTGCCCTTTTTTTCCTGAATCTTCCTTTTTGCAGCCGAGGTGTTGTCCCGGCAGACCCTGCTGCTCTGGGCTGGTCATTACTATGACCGGCTTGTTGCCGACACCAGCCGCCTTGGCGCCGAGGTGGCGCAGACGAGGGCGGAGGCGGCAGCGGTCCGGCGGTCGCTTGACGAGGCCAACCAGCTGCGGGAGCAGCTGGTGGGTCATAAGAGCCGCCTCGAGGCCGAGGTGGATCTCCTTAAGGTGGAGGCCACCAAGGTGGTGGAGGCGCAGCAGGCCCTGGTCGAGGCAGACCAGCAGCGCGGCAGGCTGGCCGACGACAAGGGCCGGCTCTAGGCCGAGGTGGAGCGCCTGAGGGAGCAGGCTGCCACGGCAGAGAAACCCGTCAAGATGAGTCCCGTCATCGCGAGGCGGCTGAGAAGGCAACCGATGACAAGGACGTTGAGTTGAAGGCGGCCCTTGCCAAGGCGACCGACCTGGAGAAGGCACTCCAGGAGCGAGACCGCACCATTGATCGGGAGAAGCGTGGTACGTTGCTCGAAGCGCAGCACCTAAAAGTGTCCTTCTCTAGTAAGTGCTTTTCTTGTGTTTTGCCGGGTTGGCATCCGCCTTTTTGTCTTTGTTGTCCTTTTTCCTGACATGCTTCGCTTTCTGGCAGGGGCCTTCCTGGAGACGCATCGGCTGGTGGAGGAAGTAGTCTGCTTTCAGCGCCACCCGACGGGAGTCGTCGGATCCGGGACGGACCCGCAGGTGGCGTGGACCTTCCCAGAAATCATGACCGCCGCCGAGGCCCGCCTGCAGGTCCTGGGGGAGCAGATGGGGCGGCTATCCCAGGCCGGCACGGCGATGACGACGACCCTTTGGCTGGGCTCCGTCAAGCCGAACAGCTTCACGCGGCTGGCGCGTTGGCTGGAGATGGGGATGGACCGGCTTCACGAGTGGCGTCTTCGCTGCTTGTGCCGGTGCTGAGATGGCACTCCGGTTCGCGCTGTCTTGGCATCCGGACCTGCAGCTGGATGCCCTGATGGGCCAGCGAGCCAGCTCGGAGCAGCTATTGCAGGAGCAAGCCGGCCGGATTGCCTCCTAGGCCAACTACATCGCTGAGTTTGCCTTCCACGACGAGTTCCACCCCGAGCGGGCGGAGGACGGCGGGCTTGTGGCCGGCGACGACTACGGCCTGCTTCTACATGACACAGAGGGGAGCTCCGAGGAGACGGGCGTCTACCGCGATGGGGGTGCCGAGGAGGACACCGGTACCTCGCTGGATCCAGAGTCCGCTAGGGGAGAGTCGTCGACGTCGTGACGCGGTGCTAGAGATGCCTGAGATGTCTTAGTAGGATTTGTTAGGTAGCAGGTCCACCCACCCACTGGGGGTTGTAGGTGCAATGAACTCGGGTCGTGGGCCTTTAAATATTTATGTGTACATGTCGCGAATGTTTCTACTCTTGCTTTTCGTTTTTTGGACCGATTTCTTGCGCTTTTCCTTTCTCAAACTCCCCCCCCCCCCCGCGCACGAGTCAGACGGCCGAGGCTCCGGTCCATGATAGGGAGTTCGGTTCTTCGAGAGGAGGGCGTAGTGCTTTGGGTTTTTCAAAATGTTGAGGCGAGCGAAACACCCACTAGGCCGGCTGGTGGCAACCCAGCAGAGCCGGTTGGCGAGCAGCCGGTCGTGCGGCTGTTTGCTCTTATTTTCTTAGCGATGGGCCGGGTTGGTCAACCCGGCAGCCTTTGACTTGGTGTTTGAAGCGTGAAGGAGCTCTGGTCCGTTGTGCTTGCCAGCCGACTGCCAAAGCCGGGTTTGTGGCTTAGGGCGGAGTGGGGGACCACGGCGTCCTTAGTGCATCAGGAATCACCAAGTGAGGCGGCGGGGTGGCGATCAAGCCGGCCAGCCCCCGAGCCCCCGGGTCGAGCGAGTCGGACCGGTGGCCGGGTTCAGGAGCATAGTGATGCAGAAAAAAGTAGAGACACAGTAAGTTGGTCGACAAAAGGCAGCCTCCAAGTCTCGTTCGGGGACCCCATAGTTTCATGTGTTTACAAAAGGCGACGATACATACACTCATGCGACTAACTGTAAAACGGGCGGAGGAGTTCCGCGTTCCACGGTCGGGTCGTTTCTTCACTGGCGGTGTCTCTCTTGCGCTTGTTTGACTTGCGTGCGTCGATGAGGTAGTAGGCGTTGCGGTCGCGCGAGGCCCTGCTCGTGATGAATAGGCCCTCACATGGAGGGGGCAGCTTGTGCTGGCCGGCTTGCTCTTGGACGAGTTGGAGGACAAGGTTGCCCTCGCGGGGCTTGATCTTCTTGATGTGGTAGTGCCTCAGGCCTTGCTGGTAGATGGCCGAACAGCTGAGCGCCAGGAGGCGGACTTCTTCGAGTAGGTCGACGCCGTCTTCACGGGCTTCTTTGGCTTCGGCTTCGGTGTACATCGTGACACGCGGCGAGTCGAACTCGACGTCGGTCGGGATGATGGCTTCGGCTCCATAGACGAGGAAGAACAGGGTGAACCCGGTCGACCGATCGGCGTGGTTCGGAGACTCTAGAGAACGGCCAGCAACTCATCGAGCCAGCTGCCGGGTGAGCGGATGAGTGGCTCGACGAGTCGCGGCTTGACGCCGGAAAGGATGAGTTCATTGGCCCGCTCGACCTGCCCGTTGGCCTGTGGGTGTGCAACGGAGGCCAAGTCAAGGCAGATGCCGGAGACAGAGCAGTATTGCTCGAGCGCGCCCTTGGCGAAGTTGGTGCCGTTGTCTGTGATGATGCTGTTCGGCAATGCCGTAGCGAACTGCTATGTCTTTGATGAATTGGACGGCTGTTGGCCCGTCCAGTTTCTTGATTGTCCGTGCTTCAATCCACTTGGTGAACTTGTCCACTGCCACTAGTAGATGCGTCATGTCGCCTCTGGCGGTTTTGAAGGGTCCCACCATGTCGAGTCCCCAGACCGCGAAGGGCCAGGTGATCGGAATGGTGCGGAATGCTGACGCCGGCTGGTGGCTGCGCTTGTCGAAGCGCTAGCACCCCTCGCACTTGAGAACGAGGGACTCGGCGTCTTGGAGGGCCCTGGGCCAGTAGAAACCATGGCGGAAAGCCTTGGCCACCAGGGATCGCGACACGGCGTGGTGCCCGCATTCGCCCTGGTATATGTCGAGGAGGATGTCGACGCCCTGCTCCTGCTCGACGCAGCGCTGGAAGACACCGGTGGAGCTGCGCTTAACGAGATCATTGTCGATGATGCAGTTGGCGGACGCCCAACGCTGCACTTGCCGGGCTTCGGTCTCATCCATGGGGAGAACCCTGTTCTCCAGGAATTCTGATATTGGCAGGGCCCAAGATGGAGCCGTTACCACGGCGAAGATGGCCACCGGAGTGGGTTCCGAGTTGGCAACCCCTGAGCCGGGTTGAGCAGCCCCCGGGTCGAGGATGGCGGCGGCCGGGTCTGGGGCGACAGTGGCCCGGTCGAGCTGAGCAGCCCCCGGGCCGGGTTCGGCAGTCCCCGGGCCAGGTTCAGCAGCCCCCGGGCCGGGTTGAGATGCGGTCGGGTCGTCTGGAACGTGGATGGACTTGGAGTCTGGCGACGGCTTGACGGATGGCTTGTGCAGGTGCTCGAGGGAGATGCCGGACGGGATGGACTGCCGGGACAAGGATATCTTGGCAAGTGTGTCGGCCGCTTCGTTCTCCGCACGCAGAACGTGGAGGAACTCATAGCCCTTGAAGGATCCGGACAGCTTCTGTGTCACACCCTAGCTAGTTCATGCATTAGAGTGTTGCATCATGTCTATCCTCTCATCAGAAACTTGAATTGGGGATGTCAGAACCCCCAGCCCCCTCTGAAACCAACTAGGGTTTACTAAAAACTTTTTCAATGAACCTGAAATGCCCTTCTAAAATGTCCATCATTTTTGTCTTGGTTCAGAACCTCTGCCAAAAGTGTTGCACAATTTTCTAGGTCATCTTAGGGTCTTTGAATTAAATGATAAGTATTTGAATTTGGGCATTTAAAATTATATAAAATATTTCAAATGCTCAAATATTCCTAAACTGAAATGTTTCATGTTGGAAATAATCCAACTATGGACCAGGAGCAGTTTGGTGATTTTAGGAGTTGCCTAGGTATTTTTAATAATTCAACAAAGTTGCAGAAAAATAGAAAAAGAGAAAAAAACAGAAAGGGAAGAACTTACCTGGCGCCTGCAACCCGGCCCACCTGTCGGCCCAGCCCAGCGCCGCGCCAGCGAGCTGCTTGCCCGGCCAGGCAGGCAGGCAGGTGCTCGACGGCGAGCACCGCATGGGTGCCACGCACCTGCTCGCCGCCTCGCCGCTCCACTCGCCCGGCTAACGCCGTGGATCGACCCCTCTCTCTCTCCCGAACCCCCCAGACACCTCCTCTCCTCTCCAGCTCCTCCCCCTCGCGCTCCCCAGCCATGGCCGACGCCACCGCCGCCGCTCCATCGCCGTAGCCGCGCTCCCCGCCGCCCATGCGTCGTCTAGTGGTGTCCAGGAGCTCCGCCGCCGTCCACTTCGTCGAGCTAACCGAGCCCCGCGTGCTCGTGAGGCCCGAGTCCACCGCACCGACCTCGCCCGAGTTCGCCGTCGCCGGAGATCCCCTTCAACGCCGTCGCCGCATCAGCTCGTCCCCGACCCCGCCGGTGGCCTCTACGGGTGCTCTGTGAGCCTAGCTACCCCTCCTACCCTTCCTCTCTCGCCCCCGAGCCGTGTAGCCACCGCACGAAGATCACCCGCACGCACCGCCGTGGATCTCGTCGCCGACGTGCTCCCGGCCATCCTCCGGCCAACTCACGGTGTCCAACGCACTCACCACGTTGCGTTGAGTCCAACCGTGCACTCCCCGCACCTCACCGCACACCCTAGCCCGAGTTCGCCTTCACCCGAACTCCGGTGACCGCCTAGGTCGTCGCCGGCGCCAACTCCGGCCACCCCGACCTCAACTCGCTCCACCAAGAGCTGCGGTTCATCCCCAGCTCCACGTAGATGCCTTCCGCGCCCCATTCGGTGGCCGGAACGGCCAAAACCACTTCCGCCGCCGCGTCGGGCTCGCCGGCGGCTAAACGCCGGTGCAGCCGTTTTGACTTTGACCACGGGTGGGCCCTGGTTGACTCTGTTGAGTCAATGACAGGTGGGGCCCCCTTCTGCTAATTATCCAGATTAGTTTAAACTAAATTAGATTAGTTAATTAGCCATTGACACCCTGGACCCACGCGTCAGGTTTGACTTGGACCGGGTCTGTTGACTTGCTGAGGTCAGCATGACCTCATGCTGACGCAGTAAACCTTTTTCTGGAATTAAAATAAATCTAAAATGATTATAAATTCCAGAAAATAACCCAAACTTCAAAAATTCATATAAATTCAACCGTAGCTCCAAATCAAACAAATTATATATGAAAAATGATCAGAAAAATCCAATCTATCCATCTGTACTAGTTTCATGCATGTTTAAACAAGCTAACTTGAGGTTTAGTGCAGAACAAGATAAAACACTTTAAAGGGCCATTTATGAGTTTGAAATTTGAATCTTTGGTTCAAATTGATTCAAACCCATCTGGTTTTAGTTGCATTAGCCCAACACACTCATATTGCCATGTTTCATGCATGCATCATATTGTCGCACATTGTTTGGTGATGGTTGTGTATCGGTGTTCTTTGCGGCAGGTTCTGCCTCCGAGGAGTACCGTGATTACCCTAGCGAAGAACCGTATCCGTGCATCGATCCATCAGGCAAGCAACCAACCATTTGATCATATCGATACAATCCCATGTTCTCGCTCTTGCTCTCTTTTACTGCATTAAGACAACGCGTTTCAAACTGCTGTGTGCTACGGTAGTTGAACCCATTTCCTCTGCATGACCTGTCATTGCCACAGTAATTAGATGAAACCCACTAGCATGTGTAGGAATTGATTGAGCCATATGTATGTGTTGTTCCTACCTTGCTATGCCTGCTATGCTTAGAGTCGTGTCAGGTCTGGTTCATCTGGGTGATGGGCTAGAGTGAAATGATCATGTCGGTAATGAGAGTGATGTGGTGAACACGATTTGGTAAAGGTATCGATGAGAGGCCATGTAGGAGTACATGGTGGGTTGTTTCATTGAAGCCGACCTTAAGAACTGAGATCTGTATGCGTGATTTAAGATTCAGCTACTACCATGCATTGGGCCCTGAAATATGACCCCGCTCGACTTCTTATTCACCCTAGTCCTCTGTCCAGGAGTTGCAAGTAGTTTCTGGTGTTTGTAGCTTGCTGGAGGCCGTGGACAGCGCTGACCCGCGGGGTGGGCTGTGATGCGGTAGGTACGTGGCACGGTGTACCGAATACCCGTTAGGTATCTCGGGAACCCTGTACACATCGTTCGGGGCCGTATGGGAAACCTCGGCCGGACTCCCTGCGGATGGAACCTGGATAGGCGATAAACCTGGACTAGAGACTTAGGTGTTTAGGTAGGTCGTGGTCTACACCCACGTCGGCTTTCGCTTGAAGTCTGCCGAGCACATGTCGTGTGCAGACGCTAAGTGGTGGAAACATGTATGAAGAAGTACACCCCTGCAGGGTTAACATGATCTATTCGAATAGCCGCGTCCGCGGTAAAGGACTACTTGGTTGCTTATACAGTTCATAGACAAGTGAATGGATACTACTAAAAATCTCAAGATAAGCGTGAGTGCCGAGGATGGCTCTTCCGTAGGATGACGGAGGTGGATCCTCGGTGGTGTATTGAAGTGGTGAGTAGTGGACTCGTGTGCGCAAAACCATTTCAAGTTGGAGTCTCGTAGGATAGCTTAGCCAAGAGTCAAAGCTGGCTTGCTGCAATAACTCCACCAACCCTTCTTGATAATGTGCATGTATGTAGGATCTGACGTAAGTCTTGCTGGGTACCTTTGTACTCATGTTGCTATAATTTACATTTTACAGAAGACGCTGCAACCCCTTCTGATGGGTTCTTCGTAGACGTTGACATCGACGAGTAGACTAAGGCCCAGGTGGTAATCCTGAGCTTGTGAAGGTCCACGTAGTATAGCTAGGCTTTCCAAGCCTCTTTTATTTTACTAGTTGTCTGTACTCAGACAAGTTACTTCCGCTGCTGGTTTGTATGACTGTATGACTTGAATGTGGGTCGTGTGACCCGTACTTGTATGTATGTTATGTATGGCTCTCTGAGCCTTTAAATAAAGTACTTGTGTCGTAGAGTCATGTTGTGATGCCTTGTTGTATTTGCACATATCGAGCATATTGTGTGTATGATTGAAATGCTTGGTATGTGTGGGATCTGACTATCTAGTTGTTTATCTTTAGTAGCCTCTCTTACCGGGAAATGTCTCCTAGTGTTTCCATTGAGCCATGGTAGCTTGCTACTGCTCCGGAACACTTAGGCTGGCCGGCATGTGTCCTTCTTCGTTCCTGTGTCTGTCCCTTCGGGGAAATGTCACGCATTGAGTACCGGAGCCCTGTTAGCCCGCTACAGCCCGGTTTACCGGAGTCCTGCTAGCCCAGTGCTACAGCCCGGACCCACTTGCTGATGACCGACACGTTCGATGCTGGGTCATGGATGCCTGTCCCTGTAAGTCTGTGCCACTTTGGGTTTACGACTAGTCATGTCAGCCCGGGCTCCTTATCATATGGATGCTAGCGACATCATCATATACGTGAGCCAAAAGGCGCAAACGGTCCCGGGCAAAGGTAAGGCGACACCCGTGGGAATACCGTGCGTGAGGCCGCAAAGTGATATGAGGTGTTACAGGCTAGATCGATGTGACATTGAGTCGGGGTCCTGACAGCGTTGGTATCAGAGCCGGACTGCCTGTAGGTTCTCCAAGCCAAACTGGTCGATGTTGAGTCTAGAAATGCTTTAGTTATATGTAGGGGAATTGATTGTGGGATGGTACGTAAGGCTCTTTTTACTTCTTTACCTCATGGCATTCTGATCTGAGTCAGTCCATTCTTCTACCGGGGATTAAGGATTAGGATCTTCTCTCTCTATCAGGTTCACGTGTTACGAATCAGTAGTACCTTATAGGTTTGATGACTACAAGCCTAGTTCAGTTCTACTACCTTGTTATGCTGATAAGTTGAACCCAGAACCTTGATATGATATTGTTGAGTGTCTATGCAATTTTTTGATAAATGTCTCAAACCCTTCTTGAGCATTTACAGCCGTTATGCTGTCGAAATTTTGCTAGAAATTCTAATGCCTTTGCATTATGGTTGTGCTTTCAGATGGCCACTCGCGACCAAAATCAAGTGGTTCGCCTGACCCGATGCATTGGTGTGACCGGTCATACGGCCATGTTAGTCCGAGTGATGATCGAGACGGGTTACCGTTGGTATCCCGAATACACGGTCGAAGAGCAGTTTCGAGATTTTAACCAAAGCCAGTATCTTTGCACCGTCCGGATATTTCCCTCTTATCCTGGTTCTACCGAGGCTCTTCACTGTTCCTATGGGCTCGGTGTTACTATTGAGATGGCTGTGCAAGATGCGGCTTATTCTATGATGACCATCATGCGAGTCAGGACTGGCCTGCTTCGCAACACCGACTTCCGGTATATGCCGGCTTCACTTCCTGGAGCGCACGGTTATCTCCGGGCTATCTATGCTGACCCCAGTCAGGAGGACTCACTAACTCGCACCACTGCTGAGTTGCTCGAGGATAAGGACCGAGAGAATCGGGCCTTGAGAATGGAGCTTTTCAACACCCGCGCCGATCATTGGGCCACCTTGACTCGGTTTGCACCGGCTGTGCAAGCTGGATGCATGGATATGAGAGATCTGTATCCTGTTAGGTCTGCTCTGCCGGACATGATGGATTGGCGTGATGTGGGAGGCATCACCCCACCTCGTGGTCCTCGCAGGCCACCGTTTGTTGGTCCAAGACCTCACCCTAGCCCTTTTGGTCCACAGGCTCCTCAGGACCGTTTGTTTCCGGATGCTCACGTTGAACTTCCAGGCTATGGAGGAGACTTCTATGAGAACTACTACGGAGATGACTGAGATAGTAGTAGTTCCACTAGGTATTGTAATAGTTGTATTTCCACCGTCCTGCGTGACTTGTGGAATATGACTTAGCGTGTAGTAATTCCGGGGGTGTAGGAAAAATAATGTATAGGAGCTTGGGATGCCTCCGATGATATGTAATCCTCTCTCACCGTAGTAGTACTTGTTGGTCTTGTACTAAACCTCGTATGGTGTGTATGACGATGGAATAAAAGAAGTAGTTTCTGTATCTACCATGTCATACGGATGATCATCTTGCATTCTGAGTTGTCCATTACATTCTACATTCTATGTCGGAATCTTGTCATGTTGGACTAAACCATTGTCTTGTTTTTCCTAGGATGGTCAACACCCGCAACAACCCTGCTCCCCCAGAGCAGGCCGAAGGCAGCAGAGTTGGGGATACAAATCTGCCTCACCCTCCCTCTCTGGCAGAAGTTATGCTAGAGGCTGAGAGAAACAAGCGGGAGACCAACCGTTTGTTGGAGCGTATTGAACAGAACACAGCACACCATCAGAGGACTAACTTAGTGTCACTCAGTGATTTCATCAAGTTACATCCACCCACGTTCCACCACTCCGTCGAGCCTCTCGACGCTGATGACTGGCTTCGCAGTATTTCTCACAAACTGCGTTCTGCACTCGTAGCTGAGGCTGATAGGGTCACCTTTGCTGCATATCATCTCGAAGGCCCCGCCAGTCTCTGGTGGGAGAATTATGAAGCTATGCGCCCAGCAGGCCACGTCATTACTTGGGCTGAATTCAGCGAGGCTTTCCATGAACATCACATTCCGGAGGGTCTCATGGACCGTAAACGTGAGGAGTTCTGTAGTTTCACTCAAGGTCGACTCTCTGTTGACGCTTACAGCAGGGAGTTTGGTAACCTTGTTGGAAATATGCCCTAGAGGCAATAATAAAAGTATTATTATTATATTTCCTTGTTCATGATAATTGTCTTTTATTCATGCTATAACTGTATTATCCGGAAATCGTAATACACGTGTGAATACATAGACCACAATATGTCCCTAGTGAGCCTCTAGTTGACTAGCTCGTTGTGATCAACAGATAGTCATGGTTTCCTGGCTATGGACATTGGATGTCGTTGATAACGGGATCACATCATTAGGAGAATGATGTGATGGACAAGACCCAATCCTAAGACTAGCACAAAGATCGTGTAGTTCGTTTGCTAGAGCTTTGCCAATGTCAAGTATCTCTTCCTTTGACCATGAGATCGTGTAACTCCTGGATACCGTAGGAGTGCTTTGGGTGTATCAAATGTCACAACGTAACTGGGTGACTATAAAGGTGCACTACAGGTATCTCCGAAAGTACCTATTGTTTTATGCGGATCGAGACTGGGATTTGTCACTCCGTGTAAACGGAGAGGTATCTCTGGGCCCACTCGGTAGGACATCATCATATGCGCAATGTGACCAAGGAGTTGATCACGGGATGATGTGTTACGGAACGAGTAAAGTGACTTGCCGGTAACGAGATTGAACAAGGTATTGGATACCGACGATCGAATCTCGGGCAAGTAACATACCGATAGACAAAGGGAATTGTATACGGGATCGATTGAGTCCTTGACATCGTGGTTCATCCGATGAAATCATCGTGGAACATGTGGGAGCCAACATGGGTATCCAGATCCCGCTGTTGGTTATTGACCGGAGAACGTCTCGGTCATGTCTGCATGTCTCCCGAACCCGTAGGGTTTACACACTTAAGGTTCGATGACGCTAGGGTTATAAAGGAAGCTTGTATGTGGTTACCGAATGTTGTTCGGAGTCCCGGATGAGATCCCGGACGTCACGAGGAGTTCCGGAATGGTCCGGAGGTAAAGATTTATATATAGGAAGTCCTGTTTCGGCCATCGGGACAAGTTTCCGGGTCATCGGTATTGTACCGGGACCACCGGAAGGGTCCCGGGGGCCCACCGGGTGGGGCCACCTGCCCCGGGGGGCCACATGGGCTGTAGGGGGTGCGCCTTGGCCTACATGGGCCAAGGGCACCAGCCCCAAGAGGCCCATGCGCCTGGGGAAACCCTAAAGGAAGAGTCCAAGCAGGGGAAGGCACCTCCTAGGTG